>NC_142939.1:7348077-7508077 GCF_046866305.1 Octopus bimaculoides | reverse complement strand
AGACTTTAAATGTATAAAAAGAAACCAATTCAGATTAAAGTTGTTCAATTTTTTAAATTTTCATTAAAGTTGTTTACACTAAACAAAAGAGGTGTCTACTATGTTAACCACATAGACACCGCCAATAGTTCATAAGAAGAGTTGGCCACTATATAGACCACACCAACAGTTCATAAGAGTAGGTCACTACTTGCACCAATAGTTTATAAGGGGAGAATTGTTTATGCTGTAAACAATAATTTACAGAGGAATCTGAACAACTTTTTTTTTTAAATGGAAGAATTTCACAAGGTTTTACCAATACCGTCAAAAAGATAAAGTTTGGTCTTGTTCTGTGTTTATTTGATCTCTGATGTATTCAGTGACAGTCTACAACAGCCATGTCTAGTTGGGTAAGTCAACTGGATGTTTGAACATGATGATTACTATGAGGTTGACAATTAAGACAACCAAAAAATTGAGAGTGAGAAGTTATAGATGAATTCATGATAAATACAACCATGAAATGGAAAAAAAGTAATGCTTTTAATCTTGTTGCAACTGTTTTTCTGTCAACATGTACTGTTTTTGTTTCAATTAATTTTGAAAGTAATAAAGAATCTAGTAAAATAACTCATTATTAAGCTGTGATTAGAAAAATGAATCAATATGGAATTTTTATGGAAAGTTTTTAGATTACTTAAAAACAGAATTTGTATGATAGAAACACGGGTGGTTGCATGTAGGTGGGTATCAAAAGGGTTAAACATGCTTTGCATGACAGGACACATCACAGTTTATTCTGTGAAATGGAGCCCTAAATTGCTACAATAAGAAATTGACACAGAAGGTTAATAATGTTCACTTTCTGACATTAGAATTGGTTTTATTTTCTCGTAGAAAACACGAAAAATGAATTAGTAGACATATTTTGTTCTGTTTTTGATTAAGTGCATTTAAATGCTCAATTCTGGAGTGTTCATCTAGGATAAACATTAAAAACAAAACATGTTTCAATTAATTTCTTTTTGTTTCTCCTCATTCTGCACCCCATTATATTTCATTATTGAATAATAATTAACAAGAAGCACAGCCAAATCTGCATCAGAGTCTACAAATCAAGGATTAGATTTCACAGTCATTTCAGAAGATGCTCTTCATCATCATCATTAAGTAATCACTACAGTCTGCTAGACAGATGCCTCTGTTACAAATACAATGAGGAAAAAAAGATCAATCAACAGTATCTTCCTAAGTTTCCTGAAGTAATATAAAGTACCAGTAATATAATGGTTGACATCAAGAAAGCTATAAAAAAATGGCAAAGTACAAAGTATAGATACTTTTCTCCCACGCAGCAGACCATCACAATAACATAGATACTGCTTGATCATTTTAGAATCATCATTAATGACATCATTCCAAGTGATTGAACTAAAGGAATAAATGTCAAACTTCTCCAAAAAGAAAAAAAAAAACAACTTACAGAACTGCAATAACTGGTAGAGAATCAAACTCCTGAAAAAATTAATTTCTGGATTCCCATCTGACAACTAAAACTGCAGCCTGAATGCTTCTGTAAATTCCTTTGTTTTTGGATTGGCACTTGCAGATTTACAAGTTAGCAGTCAACTTCCTGTCTATCTTGTGTCCATCACCATTCAACTTAGATAAGCTTATCCACTTCTTCAACATCTGGGATGAAATTCAGTTCAACTTAGGATAAGCCAACAACATCTTTGTTTGCTGTGACCCACTTAGCTAAAGAATTGCTTTTAATACAGAATCTTAACAGAATTCTTTCTTTCTCGTTCTTGTTTCCTGCTTGGCTTAATCTGTAGCAGAGGTAACATACTTGCCTTCTTTCACCATAGTTGTCAAAGAGTCAAGATGTATCTCCCTTTCTCTACTTGGCATTTGCCACACAGGTAGCATTCTTCTTGTACCCTCTCTACTCAGCAAGAGGTAAATTCTCTTACTTTCTCTCTTTTTACTTCAGACTTGTAGTCATAAATGACAATGCACTTTCCCATATCACCTGTTTCAACATAACTGTAATATATATATGCAAACTATACTATTTGAATCCCGAGCAACGCTGGGTATCTCTGCTAGTTAATAAAAGTTGTGCGAGAACTTTGATTCCAACCTGATGTTAAGACACTGTGTAAAGAGACATGGTCTGGTAGCACAGAAGCTAATGAACCAACTATGCCATTTACTTCACCATGGTTAATATAATGTTAGAAACACACTCAAGTTCATCAAAATGATTATACTCATCCCCTTATAAAAAAAAAACCAATGCGGGGAACATATTTGAGTGAAAATGAATGAACACTCAAGAAAATATAACTTACCAATGTGGAATGAAGTTGCTGTGTTGATAGCTGATAGTGAAAAAGAAGTTCATCAGACTGGAAGAATGTTGATCTGCAAGTTCTAAGCAGAAAACAAAGCCTGGAAACATTTAGTGATTCTCATTAAGCCTATGATCCCATGATGTACCCATGCTTTTCTCCTGATGGCATCTTGACATACCAAACCAAAGAGGTAACAGAAAAATGACTTGTCTTCTGTTTTATTGATTTTGAATAATGAAGGAAGCAAGCTCACAGAATATTTTGCATCATAGACAGCATATATTTCAACAGTTCTGTGTAGATCAAAACACCAAAATTCAACAAGCTCATTTGCCGTATATTCAGAACAATCAACAGAGCCTACTAGCTGGCCAGCATAATGGTTTTGCAGTCAGTCAGAGCAGGTGAAGCTGGTTGAACAGGAAGACAATACATTCTGCCAAGTATCAGGTCATCCCATAAGTTCTGTCCGATTTTACCTTTTTTAAAATTGAATGAAATTTAATAGTATTTTAGAATGTCTAATGGAATTAAAAATTATTTTTATGCATTTGTGTACATTTAAACTAATTAAATATTATTTTACAGAATAATAGAATTAAAATTTTTTTGATTAAAACCCTTTCTAACATGGAAGTATCCAAAGAGCATTTGAGGCACATAATGCTTTATGAGTACAAAAAAGGAAACTCTACAGCCGAAGCGACTCGAAACATACTCAGTTTATGGGAAAGAATGCTTGAATGAAAGAACTTGCAGAAGATGGTTTTCAAAATTCAGAAATGGAGATTTCAGCCTTGAAGATGAAGATCGAACAGGATGTCCAGTTGAGTTTCATGATAAGCTCGTTGAGGCATTACTTGAAGAAAAGCTTGCATTATCAGTTGAAGAATTGGCAATAAAGCTTAGTTCAAACCATACAATTGTTCATCATCATCTTCAACAACTTGGAAAGGTTCCTAAACTTGGAAAATGGGTGCCTCATGAATTATCCGAAAGCAACCGCAAATCTCAAGTTGACATCTGCTCTTCTCTCCATTCTCGCTAACTCATTTTACCTTTTTTGGATAGACTTGTGACTGGTGATGAAAAATGGATCTTCTATCGAAATGTTAAACATTGTAAACAGTGGTTTGGTAAAAGGGAACAAGCTCAACCACAACCGAGAAGGGAACTTCATGGGAAAAAAGGTTCTTCTCTCTATCTGGTGGGATTGCAAAGGAGTAATTCACTTTGAATTGTTACCACCTAATGCAACAATCAATGTTCAATCTACTGTCAGCAATTACAGCATTTGAACCAAGCTTTGAAGAAAAAAAGATCCGCTTTAGTGAATCAAAAAGGTGTGAGGTTTCATCAGGACAATGCGCGACCCCACACTGCAAAGATCACATCACAGAAGATCGAACAGCTTGGTTGGGAAAAAATTCCTCATCCACCTTATTCTCCCGACCTTGCTCCTTCAGACTACCATTTGCTTCGTAGTTTACAGAATCATTTGGGGGACATAACTTTCGCAAGCCAGGAGGAGGTCGAAACTGACATTTCAGAGTTCTTCGCTTTGAAACCAAAAGAGTTTTACATTGATGGGATTAAAAAGCTTGTAAATAGATGGAAGGAAGTCATAGATAATCAGGGAAAGTACATTGATGATAGAATTTCAATTAAATATAACATTTGATCACTTGTTTTCTTTATTCAAAATTTGGAGAGAACTTATGGGATGACTTGATATATTTACTGGAAACCAAAGATATATGGCAAAACACTACCAAGAAATAAGGAAATTTGGAAAGCCTACATTATTTGTCAGCTTTATCAGTAATCCAAAAAGGGAAGAAATAACAAGAGAACTAAACTCAGATCAAACTGCTGTGGATTGTCCTGCCAAAACAGCACAAGTTTTCAAAATGAAGCAACAGCAACTGCTAGAGGACATGGAATCCATAGTTTTGGAAAAGTTAGTGGCTTATGTGAGCACAATTGAATTTCAAAAAAAGAGGTCTACCTCATTGTCACTTTCTATTTATAATAGAAAACGGTCACAATTCATGGCAAGGAATTGACAAAGTTGTCTTTGCTGAACTTCGCGATACAGCTGTTCTATTCAGTTTGATGAAGAAATACATGATAGATGGACACTTGGTCCTCTATAACACCTGGCTACAACAGACATACAAAGTTCATATTAATGATGAATGGCAATGCAACACAAGACAAGATCACAAATTATGAAACATGGAGATTTTTTGAACTTCTAATTCAACAAAAGAAGTCCTGTTGAATGCCTTCAGATTCACTTGCCCAATCAATCATTTGTCGTTTTCAATATAAACGACCTGGAATATGCTTTACAGCAAGCTCAAACAACTAAACTCACTGCTTACTTTGCTAAGAATCATGAAGATCCAAAAGCAAGAAGTATTCTCTGTTATAACTTGCCTGAGTTTTATATACGGCAGTCATCAAGTAAGACCTGGCAAAGGAGAGTAAGGCAACCAAAAGGAATACCACAGACAATTGGTAGAGTTCACTCTGTCCATCCGTCTCAGGGAGAACTCTTCTCTATGAGATTGTTGCTTTTTCATAGGATTGGAGTTACAAGTTTTGAAGATCTGCTGACAGTCAATGTAACATGTGAAAGCTTTAAACATGTGTGTTAGTCTATGAATCTTCTTGAAAATGACCAAGAATGAAAAGTGTGCATAAATGAGGCAACTGTAACTTAGTCTTCTAACCAGCTCAGAAAGTTATTTGAGACAATTCTTCACCTCCATTATGCATCTAAGCCTCTAACATTATATAACACGTTCTATAATAATCTGTCTGAAGACTTTCTGCATTATAGAAGAGAAACAATGACTTCCAAGCTGGCAACAGAAGCAGCTGTTAATGACATGCTGTGTTGTGCTGAATCATCAATTAATTCAGTATTACCATTTAACAGATGATTATGATTTACTTGTCGCTGAACTAACTGCATCTGTCAATCAAGAAAAAATAGATCCTTCAACAGAAGCCTACAACCATCATCGCACTGACATGCTCAACAATGAACAGAGGATTGGCTTTGAAACAGTGAAAACAAAAATTGACAACAATGAAGGGAATTTGCTATTTATTGATGCTCCAGGAGGAACAGGCAAGACGCTCCGGTTAAACTTACTGCTGTCTTATGTTCATAAAAAAAGTGGAATTGCCCTTGCTACAGCTTCCTTTGATATCACTGCTAAAGCTCGGTTGCACAGTTCATTCCTGCTTCAAGTTCCACATTCTAGTAATATCAACTTCAATGTGTTTTCTTTTTGCCTAATGATGCAACTGGGTGCCTTCTATACAATGCTCAGCTGTTGGTGAGGGATGGAGCCCCAATGTGCCACTGATATCTTGAAACTTTAAATTGCACACTTCAGGATCTCATGAACAATAAGCAATTCCTGGAAGGAAAATTATTGGTCCTTGGTGGAGATTCACAACAAATTCTTCTTGTAAATCTCAAAGCCATTTGGCTTTCACTTATTAACACATGCATAAAAAGATCTTTACTTTGGAGTGATTGCAAAGTCTTGCATCCATAGACAAATACAAGAGTTCTAAATTGTCTGAATAACAATGATATTAATACATATAATCGGCTAAATCAGCATGCAAATTGGTTCGTGGAACTAAGCAAAGGAAGGATTCCCAACACTTGATGGTGATCTCTTATTTAAAGATGTCATTATAATTTCATTTTCCATGACAGCCAGTTCCAAAGAAGAGTTATTTGAATTTCTTTTGCCAATTTACCAATGTACTACACAAATGAGCAGTGGATGTCTTCAAGAGCAATTTTAACAACAAAAAAGTGATAAAGTTGATAAGCTAAATGACAAAATTATGGTAAAACTGCAGGAAGTATAGATTCAGTGGCAGAAGAAAAATCTATCTTTTCTCTATCCTCCAGAATTTTTGAATTCACTAATTATATATTGTCATCCTCCTCACACAATCAAGATCAAGATTGGAGCTCCAGTAATGTTATTACAAAAAATAGGATCATATTCAAGGTCACTGCAATAGTACTCACTACACGGTACTCAACATTACTGACACTTTACTGACTTTTAAAGGACAAGTCAACAGTGTTGATACTGGAACAGTACTGACCTTTTCTTGAATTCCTCTTTAGCCCTCTGAAACAGACTTACCAGCCACTCTACAAAGATTGCAATTTTCTCATGTCACTTAATAAGAGTCAAGGACAAAGTTTAGAAAGATGTGGACTGTATCTATCTGATCTAGTGTTCGTATACGGACACTTTTATGTTGCTAACAGCAGTGGGAGACCCTGAAAACCAATGCATATATGCAGACCAAACAGAATTTGGCAGCACAACCAAGAAGAGACAAAATGATAGAAAAAGAACTTTAACAAGGAATGTTGTTTATATTGAAATATTGCTCAAGTATTTTAAATAAATGTTATTGTTCAACCTGTTCTTAATCTTCACGAGAAGGTCAATTTAAACATTATTTGAACAATTTATGAATGTACATGCATGATTAACAGATATTTTTACCAGCAGCATAGCGATGGGTAACAACTTAGTTAAGAACTGGCCAACTAGAACCTTCATTATAAAAGCACACATATCCTTAGCATACATTGATATTTTGAGTAAATTGCAATGAGCTAGGTATAGACCTTCCTCTTGTGTATATTGTGGAAGTTACAGAAATGTTGGAAACAAAATCTACAAAAAAAGATGAAAGTCTTTTTTGGAATTATGAATGAGATGAAAATATATCCCACATCAATTGTGAAAACAATGAAACTTCCAGAACACCAGCAGTCACATTTACACACACATACAGAGAAAGAGAAATATGAAATGGAAGTTTCTTGTAATGCATGATGGGTGACTAGGTTAGCAATGAAGGTTTTGTCTTCAGAGTGCGTGAAGGGAAAGTCAGTCCAGCCATATCTCACAATAGATCAAGAATAAGAACAAACTGCTCTTATTCCCTCACACATCTTTAAAATAATGGGTACAAATGAATTTTGAAATTCACAAGATTGT
The DNA here is from genome assembly GCF_046866305.1 of Octopus bimaculoides. Classification (NCBI taxonomy): domain Eukaryota; kingdom Metazoa; phylum Mollusca; class Cephalopoda; order Octopoda; family Octopodidae; genus Octopus; species Octopus bimaculoides. The sequence continues at coordinate 7,500,672 of NC_142939.1, read as the reverse complement.
CTTTCGATGTATTTAGAAAATATGTCTAAAAAAAAAATTAATAAATGGAAAGACTACGAGACAGGGTGGAGGATGGAGTAAAAATTTAACGATGATAAACAAATACCCTGTAATCACGAATTTGAAAATTGAAATAAAATCAATTTAAAATAAATTTCAATAGACATAAAAATGTGAATGTGTGGATGTATGATTCAATCTATAGCAAACATAATGAGATGTGTGTGTGTGTGTTTGTGCGTGTATATATATATATATATATATATATATGTGACAAAAATCAAAATCATCAGTGCCCCCCACCCCCACCCCTTGTGACTTCAGAGCAAAATCCATCCCTGAACTCAAATTATATTCACACATCCATCGCAAACAAATACAGCTTCTTTTATTTTTAATCCCTTTGCATTTTTCCTTAATCCTTTCCTTCAAACACTCATATATTGAAATGGATGAGAGTAACCATTACAGTACATTATATATATATATATATATATATACACGCACACACACACGTACACAAATACATACATATTATATCATATGATATCATGTATATTATATTGATATTATATATGTGGGGGAGTGTGTGTGTATGTGCTGGTTTAAATAGCAATATGGCAGTTTACAAATGAAATGAACACACACACACACAGAAACCTACCAACATGACCTGTCAACAACAGTGCTAAAACCATCCTAATAAACAACAAAAATGATTTCTAAAAAGCCTCCAACAATTATAATAATCTCTTGCTCTGTCTAAGAATTAACCAATCCCATACCAATATCTATGGAACAAAATTTTAGTTTTGAGTTTGGCAAGATGACATGAAGAGTACATGGTTCTGATACAAAATATGTTAAATATACCATTATCTAGCATTGCTTCATTTAATTCTACCAGACAAAATCTTTCCTGTTGTACGCATGAGTGTGTATATGCAAGAACATGCACTCATGAGAATATGTTTCACATTACATACACTATATATATATATATATATATATATATATATATATATTCAACAGGCTTATACATATACACACATATGTGTATGTATAAGCCTATTGAATAACTGAGGTATATATGGTATTCTATTGACAGTCAAGTTTTAACAAATTGTAGAAATAAATAGAAATATATTATTTAAAAATAATACTTGAGGTATTTAGACAAAAAAAAATATTAACATAGATTTGGAATAATCATTTATACTATATGAATTGTTGTTTTTGTTGTTTCTTGTTTAAATTAATAAAATTTATGAAGAGACTTTAAAATTGTTGGCTGGATGAAACTTATTTTGAAGACAAAGACATGATGTTGATAAAATGTTTTCAAATCAAAACCTCCAATACACAGCAGCCAGCCTGCAGAGCTCTCAATACAGTGTTCTCTCGTGAATTCTATTCAATCAGAAAAATTAAATTTTAACTGGATGGACACACAGCCAATCTTATTACAAGTGAGTGACATAATATGGTAACCTTTTCCAGCAAACCTGTTTTGTTTTGTTTTGTTTTCTTCCTAATTCCAAAGAATTTTTGCCATTCTAAATGCCAACACTGTTACAATTGTGATGCTGCAGGCAAACTTCTCAGACATTTCATTTCTTTACTTGCATATATAATCATTCTTTTTCGTTCCTTCCATTTGTTAAACCAGAGCTAACAAAAAGAAAGACTTTAAGAGCGGCAAAGTTCATGTCCATAACGCTTCGAAATTTAGTTTAAAATTGGTCCAAGAGTGAGCTTTGGTTAATGTGATCTCAGACAAGCTGTACCCTGAAATTAAAATAACAAAAAGCAAAAAATGGGAAAATATTTCAAAATATTTACTGAATCAGTTTTCCACTTTTGTTCCAATTACAAAATAATTAAAAGAAAAGTTTAAAAACAAAAAAAAAAAGAGAAAAATGTAAACGATAGTTTGAAGAAAGACAGTGAGTTGACAGGGACCCCTGTAATAGCAGGAGAACAGATAAAGAGGGGGCAAAGCAGGATTGTAGATCAGACTTTGGAGTGGGTTTATAAGTGACCTCATATAGCTGTAGTAGTAGTAGTAGTCAAAAAGATAGAGGCATATCTATAGTTCACAAGTAGAAATGTATTTGTGAATGATTTTATGGCAATCAATCACATGGTCTTTCTTTGGTTGGTTGTAGCTACAGGTTAGCATTCATTGAATCATCATCCTCATTTAACGTCCGCTTTCCATGCTAGCATGGGTTGGACGATTTGACTGAGGACTGGTGGAACCAGATGGCTACACCAGGCTCCAATCTGATTTGGCAGAGTTTCTACAGCTGGATGCCCTTCCTAATGCCAATTCTACAGCTGGATTCCCTTCCTAACGCCAAATATTGTTTGAATATTGTTTGCTTTTTTTAAATCTAATGTGTTGATTATCCATGTTTTAATGTCTACTTTTCCACACTTGCATGGGATAGATGGAATTTGCTGAGGCAAATTTTCTACAACCTGATGCCCTTCTTGTCACCAACACTGACCTGCTTCTAAGGTAATATTTCCCCACAGCCAGATGTTTCCACAAAATATTGGAAATGAAAGACATGCAAAAAAGCACTGATGCTGGTTCCACATAAAAAGTACCTCGTACACTCTGTAAAGAGTGTGGTGTTAGGAAGGGCATACAGTTGTAGAAGCCAAGCCAAAAACAGCCTATGTCACCCGGTGTGGTCCCTGGCCTTGCCAGCTCCTGTCAAGCTGTCCAACCCATGCCAGCATGGAAAGCGGACGTTAAACGATGATGATGATGTGCTAGCTTGTGTGGCTATGTGGGTGGTTGATTGAGCATGTAGTTAACAAGGACTGGACTGACAGAAGAACAACATTATAAAAGGTACTGAGAGAAAATCACCAAAAAATGAGACTTACCATCATCTTTGTCTCGAGTCTGAAACAGAAAAAAATGTCATCAGAAATAGCAAAAAAGAGAGAATTATTAAAAGAGAAAGTAAATACTTAGGAAAGTAGCTTGAGTTGATATTTGTCAATAAAATAAATTTATTTTTAATTTGATTAAACTGTTTCCTATTCTTTTCCTGTCCTGCTAGTTACTTAGCAACCTTGCTAGTGCTGGTGGCATGAAAAAAAGCACCCATTACACACTGTAATGTGGTTGGCATTGGGAAGGGCATCCAGCCATAGAAACCAGGCCAAAGCTGACATTGAAACTAGGTACAACTCTGCAGCTTGCCAGATCCATGTATATACAGCAGCGAAACCAGGAAACCCTAACCCTAACCCTAACCCTAACCCTAACCCTAACCCTAACCAGGAAACCCTAACCCTAACCCTAACCCTAACCCTAACCCTAACCCTAACCAGGAAACCCTAACCCTAACCCTAACCCTAACCCTAACCCTATGCTTCTTCTGGAGTAATGTGGACTAGCCATTCATACCCTAACTTCTCTTCATCTGGCACAAAGCCACCTCCATCATATAAGATGTGTTGTATGGCTTGTACATTGCCTTTTATTGCTTAGTGAGGAAAGGAAGTGCAGAGGACCTTTTACAAGTCTTTTGAGGCTGATGGGATGGAAGGTGGAAAGAAGGTGCCCTCAAACGAGATACATGGTGTGAATGCTTGCAACAGAGTAGACTCTGCTAAAACAACCCAATGGTATATAAACTGAGCAACAGATTATAAAGACTAAGTTCCAGTACAAGTGAGACATTGTCCAAGGCAGTAATTTTAAATACAAACTCAATCAATGTCTGGCTAAAAGACATGATAGCCATAGCTGGAATGCCTCTGATCTTAGCTCTGCTTGATTAGAGATTATTTGAAGAATGGCAAAACAGATGCAAGACAACAACAAGATGATACAACAATATCAAAAACGATGAAGTTGCACTTACAAGTATTTTCTTATAATGTTGTTTTGGTGAGGCTGTTTGTTGAATCCGGTTCCTTTGGTATTTAGTGTTGACTGTTTCTGTGGCTAGGTGATTACTGTCTCCATTGCCAGACATCAGCTTACTGCCACCACTATTATTGGCTGAAACTTGGCCAGTATTTATTTTTCCATCTTTCATTTTCTGGTATTCCTGAAAGTCATTGAAGAGCTTTTGGTTGTAGAGCTGTTGTTGCTTTAACCTCTGCTTATCTGTCAACTGGCGGCAGTTGCCAGTGACTGGAATCGTTACATTTGTGACAGTGCTACCGTTTGGAACTGGTCCAAGGATCCCGGTCTTCAAATCAAGATTCTGTTGTTTTTTGTTCATGATCCATTTCCGCAATTGTCTGACAGTAAAAATAAATAAAAGACTTTGTAATAAAAAGGAAACTGTCAGTTAGCAAAGAACCATTTCAATATAGAGGTGCAGGCATGGCTGTGTGGTTAACAAGTGTGCTTAGCAGCCATGTGGCACATTGCTTAAGTGTTGTTTACTACAGCCTCCAGCTGACTAATTGACCACACATGCATTGTAACATTGTAGTTATTTCTAGGAGGCAGGTTCCCTCTTTTGCAAAGAGTGAAGCAAGGAGTAAGAATTTATATATCCTTTCTACTCCAGGCACAAGGCCTAAATTTAGGACAGAGTGGGAGCAGTGTCAAGTCAATTACATCAACTGTTACTTATTTTACCGACCCCCAAAAAGATAAAAGGTAAAGTTGACCTCAGTAGAATTTGAACTCAGAACATAAAGACAGATGAAAATGCTGCTAAACATTCTGCCAGCTCACCACCTGGGTAAGTATTTACATATTATCATCATCTTAACCTCCACTTTTCCATACTTGCATGGGTTGGATGGAATTTGTTGAGAAAGAGTTTCTACAGCTGGATGCCCTTCCTGTTGCCAACATGGCAGGAAAGGCATCCAGCTGTAGAGAAGTAATATTTCCTCATAAAAACAAGTTTTCACAGAAAGATTGCAAAGGACACAGCTTGCATGATGGTGACACTTGTTTACAACTATCAAATGATGTCAAGGCAACAAGACAGTAGCACACACACACACAAGAGGCTTCTTTCAGTTTCCATCTACCAAATCCATTACAAGGCTTTGGCCGACCTGTAGTAGAAGACACTTGCCCTAAGTGCCATGCAGTGGGTCTGAACCCAAATCATGTGGCTGGAAAACAAACTTTAAAATCACACAGTCATGCCTGCACCTATAATGATACATATATAATAAGAAAAGGTAAAGACATACTTGATAAATGGAATGATGGTGAAGAAGTTATTGGAGTTCATATTGAGTTGTGACCGACATGTTTGATCCTTTTTGTGAGCAGGAAGTGCATCAACTGGGAACCACTGCATACACTACAGAAAGGATACAAAAAAAAAATTATTTACTCAGGATTAAAAATGCAAAACAAAGAGAGAGAGAGAGAGAGAAAAGAAAACACGGTTTATTAATCTGTCTTGTTGGATTGCCACTGAGTATGTACACATCCAGGTTTTGGATCTGGCCCAGATATTAAAAAAGTTGAGAAGCAATGCTTTAAAGTATTTTGTAAGATGCTCTACTAATTCTTTCAATATATCAAAAACAACAACAAATGGTAACTTACTTTGATTTCTTTGCGAGTTTTGGTCTGAAATTCAGTGTCCAGAGAGACTCCAGCAATGATATAAAGTCGAGTAAGTTGGTCATTCATTTGGTTCTCGAAATAATCGTTAGAATTGATGAACTTACTAATGTTGAAGCCAGTTTCTTCAAATACCTGCAATTATGATGGGGAAAGATAAGATGATAGGTACAGCCTCAAAGTCATGAAATCAAAGATAAATCATACACACCTGCAACATTGCAAAAAGTGTAACAATTTATATATACTCCAACAAGGTCAGAACTATAACAGCAGATAATTTTTACAATAGGTATGAAGCATGGCATTTTTAAGGCAAGATTTTAGGCCAGGAAGTAAAGTGCTGCAATTAAATAATTGCAAAGCCTTTTGGTTGACATATTGATCTCACTAATCTGTAACCCTTATTTTATAATACTGTAATTTCCAGCATACAAGTCGATGTAGTAGTATGTAGTGTAAACATTCAAAGAACACTAGCTTTCCAAATTCTGCTGCATGTAAAAGAGTCTAATACAGTAAGGTATTCAATACAACACTGTTTCTGCTAGTCATACACAGACTCCACTCCCAGCCAGTGTCAACCGGGGGTTAAACATCAACAATTGCTACACTAGAAAGATTCTGCCCACCACTACCCACACAGAGTACAGTATACAGTCTGAAAACACACACACACACACAAAAGCCCCACTGGGGAAGAAAGACTCCTACCTATCTAGAAGAGAATTAATAAAGCTAACTACGAATTAGTGAATGAACTCTTTCTGTGGATCACAAGCCATGAGGATTCTCATGTCGGGTAACAACCCAAAATGATTAACTTTCTCCTGATGTCAAGTTACAAATAGAAGACCTCAAAAATGGTATGGAAAACAGGAACATTTAAAGAAAAAGTGTGGTTTTAGTCCAGGCAACCTTAACCAAAATGATAGATATATCTGTGGTACTTACCTCTCTCACTGCACATTCTTGTTCTGTTTCATCTTCATTAATTTTGCCTTTTGGAAAACCCCAGCTAGATTTGGCCCAGTAACCTTGAACAAGCAATACCTGAAAAGTAGTGATGATGAACACAAATAATACCCATGTGTATCTGCACGTGTATGTATGTTTATAATATGGAAGATGATGTTTATTTTTCCTATTCGGATTTACATAAAAGTTAGTGGCTTATAAGACATTCATTTTCATCTTTGACAAGACCCAGCAATATACAGAAACAAGTATTCTGTTGTCAAGTATTGTGTAGCTCAGACTAGGTTGACTAACGAGTCCTCTTTTCCTTGAAAAGAGGACTCGTTAGGTAATTTAATCATCATCATTGCTTAATAAACATCCCTGTTCCATGCTGGCAGAGGTTGAATGGCTCAACAAGGATCCAATGAGTCAAAGGATTGCTGCCTCATGCTCCAGTGTTTACTCTGGCATGGTTTCTACAGCTGTGTGCTCTTCCTTATGCCAACCACTTTACTGGGTGCTTTTACATATGCCACTGGCACTACCGAGGCTGCCACATGGCTTGCAAGTCAACAAGCCCAGGGAGGGAGGAAACTACATCTGTGTATTAGAAGGGGATTTTGCTATGAGGGAAGAGTCTGGGGAAGAGCAGGTTCTTGTTGTAGAGGAGCTACAGGGTTAAGTAGGGGTTATATGATGTAGAATGTAATGCCTGGGAGGTTAAGGTGGTTGAAGTGATATAGGTCTGCTTGGTTGGGGATCACAGACAGACAAAGAAATGAAATTTACAAAATCCTTTCTACTATAGGCACAAGGCTTGAAATTTGGGGGAAGGGGATAGTCGATTAAATTAACCTCAGTGCGTAACTGGTACTTAATTTATCGACCCCGGAAGGATGAAGGGCAAAGCTGACCTTGGTGGGATTTGAACTCAGAACATAGACGAAATACTGTTAAGCATTTCATCCAGCATGTTAACAATTCTGCCAACTTACAAAAAAAAAAAACAGAAACAGAAATATGCTTTTAAAGTGGTGACACTCACAAACTTCATCTCAGGATCCAAAATAATGGCACCGTAAGTGGGAACACTCATCTTGTACTGCTTCCAGTCTTCAAACCGTTTGTCCACTTCTTCTGCATACTGATTGAGAAATGGACAGTGGCGAAATACTAAAATACTGGTCAAGGATTAATTCAGTCACTTCTTATGAATTATATACAGCAGACACACATCAGTGATAAAGGAATAAATAAATTGAAGTTTACTTGTTTCAGTCATTAGAATGTGGCCATGCTGGGGCACTACCTTGAAGAATTTATAGTCAGATATATCAAACTCCAGTATCAATTTTTTGTTTTAAACCTGACACTTATTCTATCAGTCTCTTTTGCCAAACTGCTAAGTTACAGGGATGTAAACACACCAACACCAGTTGTCAAGCAGTGGTGGGGGGGACAAACATACATACACACACACGTGACAGGCTTCTTTCAGTTTCTGTCTACCGAATCCACTCACAAGGCTTTAGTCAGCCTGAGGGTATAGAAGACACTTGCCAAAGATGCCATACAGTGGGACTGAACTTGGAACCATGTGGTTGAGAAACAAACTTCAAGCTTCTTACCACACAGCCACACGGAATATTCTTGACCCCCCCCCCAAAAAAAATGCGGTACTCAATAGAAGGAACTGATGTTACTGAGATCAATATGCCACGACCTGCTGTCAGAGTAGTTCCAGCAACTGGCCAACATTCTGTCCAAACACGTGGACTTAAAAATAAAGAAAATAACTGGTGTCACTTTGACAGCATTAATACGACACGACAGAAATTGACTAATAGAAGCTTAAAAAACACCAAAAATTTCTTTCAAACCCTCTTCTCTGCCTCCAAACATCTAAGATGGACATGTCCTACATGCCCCTGAAACTTTAGGTCTTGTGGAGCTGAGTCAAACTGTTATTAAAGATATATACATACACACACACATATATATATATAAAAAACACCAGCAGGAAATTATTTCAGTCAATGAAAAGGATACTTTGTGAGGAAAAGTCTTTGATTCCACATGTATGCAAATCTGGATTCTCTATACAATAGAAATCTAAATAGAACCAGTGAGCAAGTTCTATCTGGAAGAATATTCGGATGGGATTAAGTCGTTCTTCTTGAGGGATGTTGATGATGAAACGACTGTAAATAAGAAAAACAAAGAAAAGTTAACGATGCATCACAAACAGTATTACTTTATTATATTCATATAATTTTCTTTACAACTGTAGCAGAGTCTTGGTAGGCATTATTTTTTCCTCTTTGAAACCATTACATTTCAAGCATTGCCTCACCATTTTCTACTGTTGCATTATCTTTGAGGGTAAAAATTGCTCAGATGTTGAAGTTGAGAGAGTTTGAAACATAGTCAAACGACATTTTGAAGAAATTGTTCCTCAACTCTGACACAACTGTAATTGAAGTTGCTATATATATATATATATATATATATATATATATATATCATCATCATCGTTTAACGTCCGCTTTCCATGCTAGCATGGGTTGGACGATTTGACTGAGGACTGGTGAAACCGGATGGCAACACCAGGCTCCAATCTAATTTGGCAGAGTTTCTACAGCTGGATGCCCTTCCTAACGCCAACCAGTCAGTGAGTGTAGTGGGTGCTTTTACGTGTCACTCGCACGAAAACGGCCACGCTCGAAATGGTGTCTTTTATGTGCCACCCGCACAAGCCAGTCCAGGGGCACTGGCAACGATTTCGCTCGAAAATCCTACGGGAGCCAGTCAGGCGGTACTGGCAACGGCCACGCTCAAAATGGTGCATCTCATGTGCCACCCGCAGAAGAGCCAGTCCAGGGGCACTGGCAACGATCTTACTTGGCTTGCCGGGTCTTCTCACGCACAGCACATTTCCAAAGGTCTCGGTCAGTAGTCATCGCCTCGGTGAGGCCCAATGTACGAAGGTCTTGCCTCACCACACACATACACACACATATATATATCTATATATACATACATACATATATATATATCTATATATACATATATATCTATATGTACATATATATCTATATATACATACATATATATCTATATATACATACATATAAAAAAAATTTAGATTCATGGTGAATATGGTACTTAAGTTTGGGCACCAGAATTAAATATGGTATTATCCAAACAATTCCAAAATAAGGTGATTAAAATCAAAATAAGCAACACGGATATCCAAAGTTAATGCAGTGCGATCGTTTCATGCGACTCCATTTATTTAAGCAATGTAAGCATTACATCAAATGTAAAATGCAGAGCAATCCTCAGCTGCACAAAGATATAGAAATTTACTGAAATTTCATTTCAACAGAAGGACATGTTTTTGTAACTACATTTAAACTCTCCAAGTAGAAAGAAAGAATACAAAAACCATTTTGACTTAGCCAGACCATACAGCCTGTGTGTGTGTGTGTATATATATATATATATATATATATATATATATATATATATATATACATACATATATATGTATTTGTATCTATATATACATACATATATATCTGTATATATATCTATATATACATACATATATATAGACACATACAATAGGAATACAAAATACAAAATGGCTGATAGTTAGCAAGGTGAGACACACATAAGAAAGAAGGAAACAAAGGACCACTGATGAGGTCACAGAAGTGTGACGAAAGAACTCTGGCCGAAATAAGATTAAGATTAAGATTAATGTAATATAAAGCTGAAAAAAAAAAAAAAAATTAACACCAAATATACAGTGCGTGTGTTTTTATTGGCTAAACTGGCAATATGACCATCCCCAAGTACAACAACATCTGTTTCAACACACGATTTCACATAAAAAATCTTGCAAAACAAATATATATATATATATATATATCTGTTAATATCCAGTGCGAAACAGATTGGCTGTAATGGATCTATAATACTGTTTACTTTGACTAGGATACTCATTCTTTTGACAAATATGCGAGTGCCTGTTTTTTGCCGACTTATGGCTTCTTGGACGACTATAAATATAACGAGTTATGTATGTATAAATAAACAGATTGGTGCCTGGTAAAGCTCTCCGACTTACCGGTTCCACTCAAACCGTCTAATCTATTCCGCCATGGAAAACGGAATAGATTATACCCTTTGTATCTAAATGAAGTTCTGAAAGCTAAATTTTATCGTTGTAAAGTTTTCGATATTATTAAGTGGTGCAAGGAAGCCCTGACTACAGGTAATAAAATGTGCTTTCATTTACCTCACTAGAAGTTAATTAATTAGAATGAATTTTGCCAGGTCATGTTGACGTAAATGTAACACTGTGACATGTTTTGGAAGCTTTAAAATTATTTATTTTCTTTCTTTGTATTTCTGTTCGAATATTTGCAGTACACACACACACACATATATATATAAAATAATATTAGGGATAGCATCCAAAATTACAGGTAAAAACTCAATTAAAATCATTGTATTAAAAACCGAAATTAAATTAAGTTTCACAGTACAAAATATATAGTTTTAGGGAAAAGAACCAAGGTTTATCATCGATGAGTTCATAAACCTTGGTTCTTTCCCCTAAAACTATATATATATATATATATATATATATATATATATATATTTGCTTCTAGCTTCCCAACTAACAAAAAGATGAGGATATTAAACGGGTAAATAATATCAAGTAATAAAAACCACGAAAGTTGTGTATGTGTGTATATATATATATATATAAATAATAGGCATAACTACAGGGTTTTCCAAATAATAAATGAGTATATGCATATATACGTACATGTATGTACATACCTACATCTACATGTATATATAGATGCATATCTGGGTACAGGACGTTTCAAAAAAACGTGGACAATATATTGTGTATGTGTGTATATATATATATATATGTGTGTATATATATATATATATATATATGTGTGTGTGTGTGTGTGTATGTAACAGGAACTAAACCAGTTATTTTGTGTTCTTTGCTACATTGGTTTCTATTAACCCATTTATTCTATCAGAAGAATTTTTATTCATTAAGATAGAAGAAATACACTTAATTATATATATATATATATATACATATATTGTGTATATATGTGTATATATATATGTGTGTGTGTGTGTGTGTGTGTGTGATAGATTGACAGATAATTCATAATAGAGACACATTCAAACAAACCTGCATAAGTCATCTAAAACATAAGCCGGAATGATAAATGGCTGCGGAGTGGCGCTGAGAACTTTCACCGAAGTTTGTTGTTCCATGTTTCACTGAGATGACGCGACAAAGAAATACAAGAGACAATTTCCGACATAAATATCTCGGAATAAAAACTTCCAAGAGAACCTCCCTACTAAAAAGATAGCAAAGATGTGCAAACGTATTCATGACGCGCCGCCTTCGACTGGTCGTTCCTGAACATAAACTTCAACCGAACAATTAAATCACCTTCACATTTACGTGTAGTTCTTATTTTGTTTTATGATGTATTTAATTATAAGTGTAACTATATGGTTATAAACGGTTTCTGATTTGTTTTAATGATTTAATTAGGATAACTTAATCACGTTCTTTAATCTGCTACTTATGCTATTAGTCTCTCACTGAACCGTTGTCAAGCGGTGTTAAGGGACAAACGCACACACACATACATAACGACAAGCTTCTTTCGGTTTCCGTTTACCAAATCCACTTACAAGGCTTTAATCGAGATGAGGCTATAGTAGAAAGCGAGGGTCTTAGAGACGAAAATCATCATAGCATCCCAGGGAGACTGTTAGATGCATTTCTCTTTCAATGTCAGTATCAATAGCATGTACTCAAAAGCCAACTACATGTTTAGATGAAATTTGTCATCACCTATATATATATATATATATATATATATATATATATATATATATATAGAGGTAATCTTCAAGTTTAGGGGGATAAAAAATAAATAAAAATATTCAAGGGAAGTAACTGAACGTCTTACCAGTATTCTCCGTACATCTGTTTATAAATAAATGACACGTGATTTGATTGACGTTAGGGTTAGGGTGTGATTTATTTATAAACAGCTAGAAGAAAACGGATAATACTGGTAAGTCGTTCAGTTATTTCCCTTGAATATTTTTATTTATTTTTATCCCCCTAAACTTGAAGATTACCATATATATATATATATATATATATATATATATATAGATATATATATATATGAAACAGTGAATAAAGAATAACTAATGTTGCAAAAAAACTTGGCTGAATAAAAATTCACTACAGAAACATTATTAAATTAAAATAACCATCAGTGTATCATCGTTAATGTAGATATATCATGAAAGGCAAATTTAATGTGGTATTTTGTTCCGAGATATCTCTTATGGACATGCTGTTTCCATGAGGTTGCTTGGTTGTTTGTATTGAGGTAGTCAACTGTGAATGTCTTGTGTCGCCATTGTCGCAGTGGGTTGCATCATTACTGTTGCTGTGGTGTGCTTGTCGGTGTTCTACTGTTGTGGTGTGAGATGTGTGAATAATAACTGAAATAAAACCATGGACCTTTAACTTTAATATTTATTACCAGAAATGATATTATGTGTTGGCTATTTACAACGGAAGATGTTAATGATACTATTGCTGACTGGGAGAGTTTGCACAAAAGTCCAAAGCCATCTGCTCAAATGCCCAGGGTCATCTGTCTGGTGAGCTAGGCACCAAACAGCTTTTATGGAGTGAAAAGAGGATAAATCTCTAGCATACGACTTAAGGGAAATTCCTCTCTCTCTCTGTTATATATACATAAATGCAGACGTAGTAGATAACAACTGACCTTCGGCCGCCCTGTTGTGTCCACTACTCTGATTGGTTGATATTGGCGCAATTTGTATATTGCTCTATTGTGTGCCAAGATGCATCCCAACCAATGGCAGCCTTCAGAGGAGGTCATGTGAGACAGTTTCTTCTGAACTTCCGGTGAGCCGACAGCACGCTATAAAACTTTAGTAACATCGAGTAGATGTATTTCGGTTCCAGACCTTTTGAGGTCTAGCCACTGACCACACAGCCAGTTCCAACGACGACACAACAGCAGCTACATGAAGACTCATCAAGACTCGGCGACAGCATACGACAATCTCCATCTTCTTAATGTCGTCAACAACTTCTTGCTACGTACACAGCAACCAGCAACACTCGCACAGGTTCTATCTCAACACTGTTTGTGAAATACTTCACCATGGTTAACAGCAAATACAACCTGCAACAACCTTCTGTAACAAGTAACTGGCAGCATCTCAACTATCGTGTACCTTTGACTACGAACTGGTATTTATCATCCTTGTGTCTGAACATTCTTCCAGCATCATATTATAGACTCTTTCAATGCTCTGTACTTATTGCACACGCATACATCCATGTTTGTACACACACACTTTTTCTCATGACGGCTTGTCTACTATCTATAATATAAATTGAACATGGGCGACCGTTGTATTCTTTCTTGTCTCTAAGTTCACGGCCAAACGGCTGGGTGGATTCGCGTGAAAAATGGCACACATTTGGAGACGGGTGCATAGATTGGAACGCACTTTATTTTTTTTCGTAACCCCCGTAGTCACCGAGAAAATCGATTAAAACAACCTGTGTATGTGAGTGCGTATCACTGAAGCCATTCATACATACATACATAATTACTCTCTCTCAGAGGATTTCCTGGAAAGTTCCAAGGACGAGCTACTTTTTATATTTTATTGTATCGACCGTGCGATGTACTAAAGGAGCCATTCTCGTCACCTCTTATATATTATACTAGCACTATAGCCCGGCTTCGCACGGGATGAAGTTAAGATTACCTGAGTAATACCATCAATTGAGGTAAATTTGGCACCCGGACGTAAGTTTTGTAAGAAGAATAGAGAGGGCTATCTTCTCCAGCAGAGATGTGAGAATCAGATCTATCCTTTCGAAAACATGAACAGTTTCGTAACATTGTTTACAAAATAATAGCTGATAGTTTGCGAAGTAGCGTGTCTACTTGCTATGAGTAGAGCAACGGATTCAGCAAATTTGGAAATTAGTTGTGGCGAAACGGAGAATATCGTTTATATTGTGTATCACTCACTAAAAAGACGAAATTTTAAAAATCTGTTCTCTCTCTCTCTCTCTCTCTCTCTCTCTCTACACCGTTGCTAGAAGGGGACTTAACTCATGTTTGCAAATGGTGTATTTCTCCGACTTGTAAATTGTTAGAAGTTATGGTTTAAAATTATTTTTAATACAAAAATTCACCTGTTAGGAAGGAAGAAGGAAAAAAAAATGGCTGATTCCGGGCATTTTCGACCATGAGGAATCCATTGGTGCGACTCCCAAATTGCTATCTTGTAAGGTGTGAATTTCTATAGATGTAACACACACACACACTCACAAACTCAGCTTTACAACATGTACTGATACTGATATTATAAAGAATTAAATGGCAAAGACGACCTCGGCGGAATTTGAACTCAGAACGTAAAGGCAGACGGAATAGCGCTCAGCATTTCGCCCGGCGTGCTAACGTTTCTGCCAGCTCGCTGCCGCGTGTATGTAAATATATACATGCATAAGACGGTACTCCAGCATGGCCGCAGTTAAATGACTGAAACAAGTAAAAAAAAAATAAAAGAATATATATATGTGCACACATATATATACCTATATATGTGTATGTATGCATACACACAGATACATACACATATATGAAATTTTATAAAACAGATCCTTTATCTCCCCTACTCCTCGCCCCCAAACTTTTTCACTGAATCCATTTTGGGAGAAACGCAACCTTAATAATCTCAAATACGCACGTCTGCTAACTTAGTTTCTCTATGAATTTTCTGAACTGTGGTCTGTTTATGTCCTCAGTGCTCCCATTTGACATCACACAGTTAAGCTGACATTCCGCAGTTTAAACTATTTGCTCAGACGTAACATTAATCTGATGGCTTACTCCCTACCTTCACCAATCGCAAAAGCACCGCTTTCTTTCTCCTTTTCTGTTTAATCTACTTGGAAAGTTCGTCTGTACGCGGTGTCATTGAATGCTCAGATCGATGTTTGATCATTCTGCACTTGATTTTACGAAGTAAGCAGTTTGATTCCCGTAAACTTAAACAAACTCAGCACTAAATCGTCGACGTGTATGTATGTATGTGCGTGCGCGCGCGTACATAAATGTATGTGTGTATGTATGTATGCATGTATGTTCACTGATACTTATGGAAGAGGCCCCCTGTTGTATATTCCTTGTTAGTTTCAGTATGTTAGAATATACAAATGCTTCAATTATGTTTGTCTTTTCTAATTACTAAGTTATTTAAACGGCGATCAGATTCTTTATCAACGTAATTAAAAATAAACTGTACTAAATACACAATTACACGCGTATAGAAAAACCGGGGACACCCCTACTCCAGATTATAGAAGGCTTCATTCGTCTACAGCTTAATTTTCGGATTCATTATCACTAAGTGATTAATGAATTCTACCACCACTATCAATTCCACCAGTTTCTAAATAGAATATCACTCGATTACAGGTAGAACAGTCTACTACAGGTAAGTCTTAACAGCGTGTTGAATTAGGGCGTATAGACACAAAATATTTGCAGCGTCGACCATGCGAAAGATGTAATGACATGGATACGTGAATACTAGAAGGGAAACTGGAAAAGGGCCAACCCAAGAATACCTGTTGCTGGACTTTCCAAAATGACTCCCACTTACAATAATCATGAGAACCAGTTGGATAAGAGTGAAGATAGAACTGTAGTAGATCGACTGGATTGTTGAAATGTCAAGATGCAGTTTTTACTGTCCTAAAAAAAGTGAAAGTAAATTGTTCTTAAAAAACGAAAGTATGTGATAGAAACTGGAAGTGATGACAGAGGCATGTCAAAATTTCATAAAACATGCCTGATGGGCTGCTTTTGTGGGTCAAGGCAACTTCTATACTCATGAAGTTGTCAACCATTCACTCAATCGGTTTCGCCTTCATTAACATAATAAATACTAGTTGTCTGGAGTGAAATGGGTGGGGTCAGAAGAGACTCGGTAAATATCTGATAATGAAGAGAATAAAAGGTGATATAAAACGACAATGGTTCGAGTACAGACAGAAAGACAACAATCATAGCCAAAAATATATACATTAGTACACTGGGCAAAAAAAAAAAAAAAAAAAAACACAGAAAAGTGGACAGTAAAGAGGAAAGGATGCCTAGACATGTCAGTATTGGTGAATTTCGGAAAGAACAGAATTTTTGAAAGATGCACCAATGTCAGTATTTATTCTCTGCTTCAATGAGTCTGAGCGTGAAAAAAATGTTTCCAAAAGTAACGGACTGAATAATAAAAAATTTTTTTTATAAGCATGGCCACGAGTGGCAGAGGTATTGAATTCAAAAAGATGGGTAAATTTGTTAATGGAGACATGGTGGATAATCTTTTGGGTTTCTAGCAAGTCAGCTTCTAGACGTCAACGCTGTAGTATGTCCATGCCCAGAAAAGCAAAACATTCAAGATATGCTAGACGGTTGGCGTAAAGTATTCTTCTGGTTGCAGAGATACCTTACTGCATTTAGTTACAGCCTTTAATGATGTAAGTTCAAATCCCTCGCTGTCAACTTTACTTTTCATCTTTCTGGGGTCGATAAATTAAAGCGTTAATCAAGAACTAATGTGGATTGTATCGAGCTTACTCACGCAAAATTTATGGTCTTGTCTCAACGACAGAAATAAATTATAAAATCTAGACAGCTCTTGATAGAACAATATGCAAATCTCTCGAGAATCGAGAACGCAATTTGGTCTCGATGCTCGGTTGATTGCAATGGCGTAGAGTGAGGTGTGCAATGTATGCGGACCATATATGATGGCCACTCTTCGTACGTGTGTTTACTATAAGCAAAGGTATGTTACATTTCAAGAAGAGGGCAACCAATTTGGCCACCACACAGGGTAGCGAAAAGCCATACTACGTCACTTGCAGATTAATACTGGGTAATTTCACTGATGTCTCTAGGAATCCACAACTAAACTATTACACATCTCACCTTTCCCTGACACCTAGTTAAAGAAAAAAGAATTTAGTAAGAAAGATTGTACCGTTATAATTGTATAATCTGACGAGCCACTTGCATTCCAATTTTGATATATTGCCTATTAAAATCAATTCTCACATCTTACACTTCTGGTCTCTTTTAAGCGGTCTGGTCGTTAAATCGTAGTTGGTGAAGGTGAAAATGACCCTACTAATAATGCTTCTATATTCTTTATTACCCGGACAAATTTGGTTAAAACCCAGGGCTAGTCGCCTAATCTACTGAGACCCATTTCTCGTTACTGAGCTAACGCGGTTTCTAATTCAAGCGTTCTACACCCTTAAAAATGTTTGAATGTCACACAGTTTTATCTCACTCTGTCAGTTCGTGCATTTGGAGCAAAATAAGAAATTGGTTCACTTAGACGATCGTTTGAGTTGTTTTCTTGATTCCTGTTCTGAGATTAAATCAGTTCATTTCACCAATTCTAGTGAGAAAAGTATAAACTTCACCCACTTCTCATTTCGAGACCTTGTAATTTGACGAAAACAAAAAAGAAAAGAAAAATCCATTTTGAAACAAAATGCAACTGGAGTGATTTGGTGCAAAATAGCGTATGTGTTTGCGATAAAGAAATGTTGTGTGTGTGTGTGTGTGAGAGAGAGACAGAGAGGAGGGGGTATGTGTATGTGCGTCTCGCAAACAATCTTTTTTGTTTTTATCTCGTTTTTGTATTTGTGTGCATTTATTTTTTTTGTCTATTTAATCCAAGCTGAAAGTTGTTTTATCAGCGAGCAGACAAGATAAACAATATCCCCTTAACTCAGACTCTCAATCGTCACTGCCGCCTTCCCCAACCACCACCACCAATATCATCATCGACATCACTACTACCATGACCTACACCTGTACAACAAACAACCACCACCGTCACCGTCACCGCCATAGTCATCGTCCCATCTATCGACACTAGAACACCCATAGCATCATCATCATTATCACCAACATCCTCATCACCACTAATAACAGCAGCAACACAATCGCTACGATCGGTACTTCAGAAATGAAATACCCTACTTAAGGTCATGTGGACGGGTACGTTAAAGAAAATAAAACTTTGAGCCGGACGTATTTACCGAGAGTGTGAGAATTAAATTATATTAGCATCAGTGCGCGCGCGCGATGTGTATGTGTGTGGTTGGCTGCGCACGTGTGTAAATATGTGTATATGTATGTGTGTGTGTATATATATATATATATATATACACACACACACATATACAGCAGAGTAGTAGTGGTGGTGTAAGGACGGGATAAAGTAAGCATGTCTTTCCATGTTGGCGAGTGCGTACTGGGGAGGGGTAGACAGGTGGTTTGAAGAACGGGGTTAACAGTGTTATAAAAGCAAGAAAAGAGGCCGTACAACTTACATTTGGTTTCACGAGGAAAACTGTATGTCGCGTCTGTTGCTTGATAATAACAAACACTAGTTCGTGACCAGCTTACTAAAAGCATTTCTTACAATGACCCAGTCATCTGTAGTTATGCAGGGCCGGCTTGCTGGGAACCTGTTCGGTGTGCTTGCTTATAAAGACTCGAAGATAAAGAGCTAAAGCGAATGTTTGCTCCTACTAACTCCATAAAACATACATATATACACCACATTCACACAAGATTCTTTTCCCCTTCAAACGTGACAAAGTTCTGTAACATATGTGTGAATTGAAAGTCTCAGTGAGATAACAAACGAAAGGAGTTTTAAATTGTGCGGAGTAAGGCCAATATTAAACAACCACAGAGAATCTATGTGACTTACATTTAACTATTATGATCGGTAGTCATTAATTTTAACACTTCCTTCAATGATGACAATAATTCTGAAACATATATATTGTTTAAAACACCTGCCCCTGTTTGAGCGATTACCTTCAAAACGAAACAATCTCATTCAAGTGGTTTAGGATACCGTTCTCCACTACTTCATACTCCGATGTGTAACCCTTACAAATTGAAATTTAAATGAATATATTTTTCCCCTAATTTTTTCCCTCAACTGTTGGAATATTTTCGAAGTTACCTAGAATTTTATTTATTGGTAAGGGGGTGAAAAATGTAAAGAAAGAGAAATGGATTTTAAAAATATTTAAGTATTCTTATATTAATATGTATTTTTAACAGATTTTTTTTGTCCAATCTCTAAACAAAGGTATAGAGGAAAAAATACTCAATATATATATATATATATATATAGAGAGAGAGAGAGAGAGACATGTACACAAATGCAGTTTCAGAGCCACACACACACGCACACACACGCACGCACGCACATACACACACACACACTGTCATATTTTTATGATCATGCAAGATGAATATTTCAGAAATTTGAATTGATATTCAAAAGAAATATTAATTATAAATAAACGATGGCTTTCAATAATTTTCAGTTTTTCGATCTTGTTGAAGAATATATATACCCTAAATAATTCGGTACTTCGTCAGATCAATACACCTCTGTCATGTATCAATGTAGAATAATATATGCACATATATAAAGACCTTAAGAATGCTATTTCTACGAACCCTAATATTATTAGTCATCATATTGAACGTTTGCTCAAGGCGTAGATATTTCTTTCGTTGGCGTAGCAGACGTTTTATGCCAATTGCCAAATTTCCGTGTACATCAAAAGATATGCAATGGGTACGACATCCTTTCAACTGTTCTATGTATTTTGTATGTGGACACGGCGTACCTCATCAAATGCCACCTTGTCCCATGGACAGAGTCTGGTCGAACAAAGTGACAAACTGCGTTCCAGTTGGTTCCAGGTGGGATGACTGCAAGACAGTCGGAAGAATGGAAATGAATTCCACAGGAATTAACGACAAAAGACCAGTTGTGACCGGTAAAACTACAGTTACACACCTCGGTACATCCCCGTCTTCTAGGTTTTCATTTCTGCTCACTTCAGAGGCATCGACAACTGAAGTAACAACACATGCATCAAAATCCATTAAGGGCCAACCAAACGTTACTCCTACATCGAAGCAATGGAAATATTCTACATCTGGAAAACAACAGTGGAAAGAAAGGCAAACATCTGTGCAAGACAATCTTTCAACTCAAATCCCTATTGGTAAGAATTCCTGTTGTTTCATCTCTTATTTTTCAAAATTATTTCGTGACGTTTTTGTTAATAAGTTAGAAGAAGCAATTCTGCAAGCCGGTTTCTATTCTTCGTTGAAACCGCCTCTTTTCACATACCTTGTTGAGGTACTTGGAGAAGGTTTGAATGTTATAACATCCCATTTCTTTAATTATTTCAAATCTATCTATCTATCTATCTATCTATCTATCTATCTATCTATCTGTCTGTCTGTCTGTCCGCCTGTCTAACTATCTATCTATCTATCTATCTGTCTGTCTATCTGTTTGTCTGTCTGTCTGTCTGTCCGCCTGTCTATCTATCTATCTATATGTCTGTCTGTTTGTCTATCTATGTATCTATCTAGCTATCTGTCTGTCTGTATATCTCTCTTTCTATCTATCTGAGCAAAAAATAAAATAAAATAAACAAAAACGAATGTTCTGCTGATTGAGGCAACCTGTTTGGTCAGTTTAGTGAGGAAGGCAGCACAAATCAAAGTTGTACATTCCAAAAACCTCACAGATAATCAACTTGTTATTGTTTCTTCTCTATTTTCCAGCTGAATGTGGTGTTGCGACTACACATATGATAGTCGGAGGTATCCCGTCAAAAGAAGGCAAATGGCCTTGGATGGTTTCGTTACGGCTGACATGGGCCAAACGCCATGTGTGTGGAGGAACATTAATTCATCCACGTTGGGTGATCACCGCAGCACATTGTGTTTTTGGGTAAGAAATTATCATTGCATTTTGGTGAACCCCATTGCCAAACCACTGAAAAAATAGATAAATAAATATAAAGGACTGGAAGTACAATCAAGGGCTTTAGGTGGGTAACCCACTGTTCTGAATTCAAATATCACCAAGATGGACTTTTCCTTGTATATTTGTCTAAACTGAAGAATGCCTTTATGTTTAAAAAAGATAAATCTTAGCCATTTCATAGAGATCTATAAAATGAATACTGGGATCAAAACAGGGTTGGATTAAGATCCATAGAAGACCTAAGCACTTAAAAGAATTTCGGTGCTCCTTTCATCATCATCATCATCATCATTATCATTATCATTTAACATCTGCCTTCCATGCTGCCATGAGTGGAATGGTTTGACAAGAGCCGGCCAGGCAGAAGCCTGCACCAAACTTCTGTTACTGTTTTGGCAGGATTTTTACAGCTGGATGCCCTTCCTAACACCAACCACTCAGCAGAGTGGACTTAGTGCTTTTTACGTGGCACAAGCATAGCCGAGGTTAGTTTTGGCAAGGTTTTTACAGTTTAATTGTGTAATTTTATATACTTTGGATCCAGGACCTCATTGTCTTTTGTCAAGAGTTTCATCTCCAGCCGTTTGCTATGTCAGTCAACACACACACTGACACACCATTCCGCTGTGGTGGCTGTAAAGACAGGAAGATTAGCTTTTGTAGAATATTAGTTATTGAAATCTAGTCTTTCTGGAATGTTGCTGAATAAAGACTAACATTTGTACAGTGTTAGTAAAGAAAAGTAGTGTTTGTAGCCTGTTTATGCATTTATATTTCAGGAATCAGTTTGAGAAGGAAAGTGACTGGAGAGCTATCTTGGGAGAATTCCAGCTTGGAGTCAACACTGGAAAGGAAATGCATCGGAAAATAGATCTTATCTTACGGGTATATAAATGATTTCTCTTCTTTATTCTTTATTTTGTTAGTAAATCATCATCATTTAGCATCCATTGTCCTTGCTGGCATGGGTTGGGTAGCTTGACCAGGGCTGGAAAGCTGCACTAGATTCCAGTCTGATTTGGCATGGTTTCTACATTTTGTCTATCTTTACATTCTGAGTTCAAATTCTGCTGAAGTCTACTTTACCTTTCATCCTTTTGGGATCAATATAATAGACTTCTTCCTCCCCTAAAATTGCTGGCCCTGTGCCAAAATTAGAAAGAACTAATATCAGTTCATTTCTCTTGAGATAAGCCACGTTTGTACCATCAGAGTCGATTACCATTATTGGAACACAAATACCTATCAAGGTAGAATAACATCCCTTTTTAATGGGAACTCTCAAACTCATGATCTGGTTGCTAATATTAGTTGACTGCTGGTCTAATTTGGCCATAACACTGTTTTGGGGGTAGGGTTTCTGTCCATCCATCCATCTATCCATTTTCTTTACCTATTATTCCTGAGAAGATTGTTGAGGTAAGCTCGTCAAGAACCTCTTTCATAAGGTTTTATCAGAAATAACCATCATTACACTTTCCTGCTAGATTTCCAAGCTTGACCAATTGAGACAATGGATGTTACCCAACCATCTCATTCTTAGTCAGACCCTAGATCTTTTGCTAGTTGGTTTGGCTTTTAGAATCCATCTTGCAGTTCTTTCCGACAACATTCTAATCACATGTCCATAGTGCTGAAGCTGTGACCATCTCAAACTGGAAAGACTCCTTGATCTCCAAATTATGCACCCTGTCGAGTAATGGTACTTGAGAGATCGTTCAGAGGAATCCCATTTTGGTAGAGTGTATTCATGATGTTGTTCTTTCGATCGTTACCCAAGCATTACTGTACCAGCTCCTGCAATTCTAGCACCCACTTCAGCCACCAGTTTGCCATCATTCATGAGAATGGCCTCGTGGTACTTAAGCTTTTCCATTTGTCTCAATGATAATGCAAAGTCTATTCGCTTTGTGTTTGTTTTTCTATAGCAAATGTATTAAAAGGTAAGCACATGATATACACTTTCTTGCTCTTCTGCTTTATTTTATTTCATTTCTTTTTTGTTATTTGTGTTTTAATTCTACCAAAAAAACAGCTTCATTAAATATTTTGATTCATTTCACACAAATATTTCTGTTTTTTTTGGCTTTTCTACTGTCTTCTTCACCCAATTTAATTATATTTCTTTCTTTCCCCTCAATTAGTATGTGTCCCCTTTCTCTCTCTCTCTCTCACCCTATCTCCCTCTCTTTCTGTCCCTCTATTATTCCTTATACATTGATCTTATTCTGATTTGATTGATCACAATCTGTTGCTAGTACATTGTTGTGATGGTAAAACAATGTATTTGTCAAGACCACCACCACCACCACCACCACTACTACTACTGCTACTACTACGACTACTACTACTACTACCACCACCAATACTACTACTACTGCATATTCTTTTCTGTCAATTTCAGCACCCCAATTTTATAAATGGGGGTAATTATCCAAATGACATTGCTTTAATGCGTTTGGATCATCCTGCTGATGTTGCTGGTTTTTACGTTAGACAAGCTTGCATCCCAGACAAGAATGCTGGCTTTCGTCCTGGCGATGAATGTTGGACAATGGGCTGGGGTGAGACAAAAGGTAAGATCTATTTTACCAGTTGTTTATAATGATGATGTTGGTACAAAGATTCAGAAACTAAAATGGATCCTTTATATTCAGGTTCAAACCTCACTGAGTTTTATTTTACATTTTAGTTCTTAAAAAGGGTTGAAAATTAGCATTAGTGATGTATTTTAGGGAGTAACTTCTATTCATCTTCTCCACCCACTATTCCTGTGGAAATTATAGGGATAGCCTTTAGGCACTTCCTCTATAGGGTCCTATCAGAAGATGTTGCTTTCTGTAGAGGAGGAAGAGGCTTATATTATGGTGTTGATGCTTTACTTAGGGGACATTTGCAGTAACACAGAGTGGAGTTAGCTTCAACAAATTAGCTGACTCAATTAGTCTTCTTGTTTAATTAAATGCTTAATTAACTCACAACACAGACTGCTTGTATGATGGTGATGCTTTCTTACTGCTATCACTCAATATCAACTCACTAACACGCATAAATGTATGCATGCATTGTGGGCTTCTTTCAGTTTCCATCTCCCAAATCCATTCACAGGGCTTTAGTCAAATTTTAAATTCTCAGTCTTCTAGTTTAATATTGTCATTACACTTGCTAGACATGTATTACCACTCCTTCTAATGCAAAATGCCATTGAGAATTGCAACCTCAGTTTTCCTACGAGTCAAAGAGGGAGACTGTGTGATCAGTCTTACTGCTAGAAATAGCAGCTAAGCATTCCTTAAATCACATCCTGTTGTTTTGAAAATAAAATGGCACATTGGATAGTGTAGTCTTAGATATACAAGTGATGGGATGATTACAACTGGAACACCTTCCATTATAGGAATTCTTGACTTGGGGGTAAACAACTTTACTAGGGTATATATATATATATATATATATATATATACTGCTAAATGGATAGAACTGTTAAGTGTTCCCATTATAAATTCAGTATAAATTAAAGCCTGTCTACATGTATTTTATCATCAGTGTAGTGTTGTTTCTATGGCTAAGGTATTTAACATTGAAATATCCAGGCTGTGTAACCGTAAATAGGTACCTCTTAACCACTATAGATATTGACAGCAATGTGTAAGTGACAAATGTTTCATTATCTTGTAGTGATAAGTTCAAACAGCCAATTCCCAAGAAAGCGGAGGTGGGGTGCTAGGCTCTGCTTGGTCGGCTAGCTCTAGATCAGTGTTTAATGTTGCTCATCTGCTTATTATTGTTTCATTAATATAATTATCATCCTCTGTCTAATAGATTATGGAGACCAGAGCATTCTGCAAGAACTGCAAGTTCATGTCAGAAGTAATTCAGAGTGTTCTATCCGGTGGGGTCGACGACGAATCCTCAATTCACATATTTGTGTTGGAAATGGTGATAACGGAGCATGTAATGTAAGTATATTGGGGATTTGTTTTCATTTCTATTTATAAACCACCTCTCTCAAATGCACCGGTGGCTCACTTCTGCTACCTAGGGGACCAGAATTGTAGTGATGAATGCAGAGTGTAATAGGATGGAGGAAATTCAGAGAGCTTTTCCCTCCGTTAGCTACGAACAGTTTCTCTCTCCGCAGGAAAGGAAGATGGTATCATGCATGTATATGGACAGCAATTCTACATGGGAGTGAGACGTGGCCCCCCACACCAAATATTTAGCAGAATGTTACCTGAAAGAAATGGAATGGTTACATAACAATATGGACTTACAGAATGCTATCGTTTAAGTTATGGATTCATATTTGGAATAAACCATTCTATTGAAATACAAGGAATGACGTTTTGAACTTTCCATTAAGTTTATGTTTACTCTGTGTGTGTGTGTGCACCCGTGTGTGCAACACTATATGCTTTATAAAGTACATCTAGAATATTTATAAGTATATCTATTTGCCTACCTTTGTATTTTTATATCTGCATGTCAACCAGTCTTTTATTCTTTTTATATGTGTCTGTTTGTCTACCCATTTAACTATCTGTTCATTATTTCCAGGGAGATTCCGGTGGACCATTAGTTTGTGTACGTAATGGCTATTACTATCTTGTTGGTATTACATCTTGGGGAGTGAGTGGATGTCGAACGTCTGGATATCCCAGTGTCTATACGCGTGTTGCCTTCTATTCTGACTGGATTCACCAAAAATTCTCCAACTACACAAACATTGAAGCTAAGGATGAACCTTTTCACCAATAAATTTACTTCATTGAACCGAACACTGCTGAACATGGATGAAGTCTCTCGTTTTATGAAGTGCAAGTTCTCATCACTGTATCTCTGATGTAAAATCATCAAAAGAAAACCCCCCAAAAATATATAATTAAAGAGGAGGAAATGAAGAATGGCAAGAAAATGTTTCAAGCAGTAAATATTGATTTCTGTAGATTTCTTGTCATTTAAAACCTGAAATGATATAACATGAAGACATGAGAATTATATTATTTCTGTGATAACACTGAAGACTGTTAGCACTGCTGTGCACTATTTATGCCTCACAACAAAATCATTTGCAGCTCTACAAAAATATTGGTAGTCATCTCTTTGGTCGATTTTTATTCTTTCCCCTCCTGGGAACAATCAAAGCACATGGCCAGTAAGAAGCTTCAGAGTTGTGAGAATAATGAAAATTATGGAGTTTATACTTCCAAAATTTATTAAATTCCACATGTCGAACAACCCAGATTTAGAAACACAGACTTGATCTCACTGAGAGCTAAACCATGGCATGATAATAAACATTCCAGTTTTTAATACAAGTGTTTTGGTTTAAATAAGCTAAGGCTAATTAACATTTTGTATTATATCATCATCATTGTTGTTGTTTTAATGTCTACTTTTCCATGTTTGCTTTGGTCAGATGAATTTCTTTGAGTCAGATCTTCTACAACCAAATACTTTTCATAATACCAACCTTTTTTCTCTTAGTCTGGATATTTTTCATGAAAAATTGCAAGCAAAACGATACCTTTTGATGGTGACATTTGTTTACAACTTGTATGTGACATGGACGTCTTTCAGTTTCTGGCTCTGTTTGGCCCAGGGCTATAATAATTTTATATAAAGTATCTCCAGACTACAATGACAATATTTTTGAATCAACATTACAATCCCTGTGGAAAGACTAAGATTCAAGATTTCTTGAAAAGATTTGATTGTCTCAAGTCTATACAGTAAATTGATGCTGAGGAAAGTTTACTACGTCACATATATATCATCATCATCATCATTTACTGTCCATTTTTACATGCTTGCATGGATGACATAAAATTTGCTGAGGCAGATTTTCTATAGTTGGACGCCCTTCCTGTCATCAACCGTGGCCTATTTCCAGGCAAAGTAATATTTCGCCCCTTGGCTAGACGTGTTTTTGGCAAAAGAAACAAACAGCATTACTTCTTTAACAGCAATGCTCATTTAAAACCATTATGTGATGTCATAACAAAGATACACACATGCGCGCGGGCACACACATGATGCACTTCTTCCAGTTTCTTTCAATAAATCAACTCACAAGGGTTTGGTTGACCTGAAGCTATTGTAGAAGACATTTGCCCAAGGTACAATGCAGTGGGACTGAACCCGAGACTACATGGTTGGGAAGTGAGGTTCTTACCTACACAGCTATGCCTGTGCCTAATTTTTTTTCCTTTTATTTGGGTGAGTGGACTGATTGGCAAGCAGGTATATTGTTGATATACACCTAATAAATGTGAAACCGCAATTGACTGATTGGCAAATCAATTAGCACAAGTGCACACTTTTCATGAAGGTATCATAATAAAGATATTAATGTGTATTTGTTGTTCATTTACTGCAGAGTGTTTTCAGTTATCTGAGAGTTTGTCTTGGCTGTAAGGAAGTGGAGTAACTGACATAGTTTAAGGCTATTTGGTGAGGTTGACTGTTGGAACTAGAAAAAAAAATACATCAAAACCATAATGTGAAAGAGCTGGTGATGGGAATGGTATCCAACTATAAAAGACACAAGAATGACATTGCCCCAAACATCATGACACACAAAAAGGATTTGGCTTTCTGTTTGTGTCAGAGGACATAGAACTGCAATGAGTGGAAAGACCCATCAACCCCAAGGCAGCAGAAGAACAAAAAACAAAACAAAACATTAAATCATCATTTAAGGTCCACTTTTCGACACATGAATCAGATTGAATTTGTTGGGGTCCATTTTCTATGGTTAGATGTTCTTCCTGTTGCCAACTCCCACACATTTCCAAGCAGGGCAATATTTTCCATGGTCAGATACATCTTTCAAAGGAAAGCTGGAAACAACACCAATTGTATGATGGTGATACTTGTTTACAACCATCATGTGATGTCAAGACAAGGGGACACATGGACACAGCGGGTCCCTTTCAGTTTCTGTCAACCAAATCCACTTACAAAGCTTTGGTCTGTCTGGAGCTAATTGTAGGAGATACTTGCCCAAGGTGCTGCACTGTGGGATTGAACCCAAAACCATGTGGTTGGGAAGCAAACTTCTCAATCATACAACCATGCCTAATAATAATAATAATAATGAGAGAGAGATAAACACAAAGCAATGGTTTGAGGCTCAAGAATGCTTTATTCTTGCTTTGTCAATATTTATATATCTTGAAAATCTTCTTTTGATGATCTTTGAAAACAAACTTCTTCAACACAAACAAACAAATCAGTTGCTTTCTTTAAAAAATAGCAGTTTTTTTAAAAATTAGTATTTTTTAAACCACTCCAAAGTTGGACACATAAAAAAAAGGTACCAATGACAGAGTTCAAACCCCAGTATAATATTTCTTTTCAAGCTATTGTAATTTTTGCTTAGGATTCTTACTAGTTATACTGCTAGAGTAAAGCATACCTTAATCTGTAGCAGAGCAGCCATATTTTGTATATTTAAAAAACAAAAATACCTTTCTAACCCTGTTATAAATTGGCATTATAAATCTATTTAACCTCTGGTGAACCTATGAGGAAATCTCTACTTGGTCGCTTGACATGCAAGAAGCAGTAGTTAAATCTCTCATTATTGACTTAAAAAATAAAAAGCCCTAATGTTGGATAAGATATATCCCTGGTTAGTTAAATGCTTTTGATTGTAGATCTACTTTACCAAGATAGACTTAGGCTTAACCCTTTTGTTACCACATTTCTATTGAGGTAGGTTGGTATCAAATGGGTTAAATAACAATTGATTCCTATTGGTTATTCTCCAAAATGCCACATAAACCCACCGTTGAAGATAATGCTCTAGCAATCTTGAAAGACAATCGATCAGTAAAGTAGAGAATTTCTGCCTAGGAATATGTCTCTTTAATAAACTTCCTCACCCACTTCACTCAATGTTTCGGGACAATAACACTGAAAATATACAATTATGGGATTTTTTTATCAAATAAAATTCATACCATTTTTAAGGGAAGACAACAACAACCAACAATATGGATAAATAACAAAAATTTTGATAGACATAAAAAAAAAAAAAAAGGTCATGATTTTCTTTTGCTCAGATACATTCCACCCCAAAAACCAACACCATTGTGTTTTGGAGTCATCAAATTGAATTGACACCCAGATACTTAATATTGAAACTGAAAGGAAAATTTAACAATAGTAGAGTAAAAAAAAAAAGAATAATTGTATCTAATTTAGGTACATGATCAGCAATTTTAAAGGGGAGGGGGTTTATTCAATACCATCAACCCCAGCATTTGACTGGTACTTGCTTTTATCGATGCTGAAAGAATGAAAGACGTAGTTGATCTTAGTAGGATTTGAACTCAGAATGAAAAGATCCAGAATAATAATGATGATGATGATGATATATTTCTAAAGTTTTGAACATGTCACATTGTCATTGCGCAAGGTTCTAAAGTTTATTTTCATCATAAATCATAATCACCATTATTTATAATAGTGCATTATTATTATTATTATTATAATCATCATCCAAATGAGTTTTTAGTTGGCAGAAACAGTAGAATGTTGGATTCAAATCCTACCAAGGTAAACTGACTTTGTTATTGGGTTATGAAAAATCAATACCAGATATATACTGAGGGACGATTCAATTGACTCTACCTGGTCCTACCCGTCTCCTATAAAGCTGAGGTCTCGAGAGTCAAAGTAAAAAAAAAAAAAACCCCCAGAAAACCCATGTGATAGAGTCCAGGTAGATAGAACAGTGACGTTCCAAACCCTGTAATTGGTACCTTGGTACAGTGTTATTAAACTTGTATTTCATTTAATTAACTCTTTTACTTGTTTCACCTCAAGAGCCGTGGCCACGCTGGAGCACCACTACTGGTTTCGTTAGTGTTTCATTAACCATCTATTTGAAAAATGAAAGTTCCATGTTGCTGCCATCATTTACATTTCCTGCCATAAAGTTGGTTTATCAGGGACTCTTGACAGTAAGAGAGCCAGTTCTGTTTAAAAGATATCTACATCCATCCTCATCTAGGTCTCTCAAATCTTTTGGGTGGGCAATGCACAACTGTGGGCCTTTCAATCCAAAGCTATTGCAGTAGCTAGTCCTGTATTTTGTAAGGTAATTTAATATTTAATTTACAGTATGATCAGCCCTGGTTTTGGAAAAGTCAGTAATCTGGAAGGGGTTTGAAACCAAAAGTTCCCAAAAATTGATGTACCTAATTATATATATATATATATATATATATATATATATAAGCATAAGTTTAAAATTTAATAAAGCTTTGATGGTGAAATAGTGTGAGATGTCTGTAAAGTAACCAAGATATTTTGATATCTGGAAGTGGTTTGGTCTTGTGGAACAGTGAAGGGTAGAATCCACTGATGGAGGTGGAAACAGGTACTGCAAATGATGCATTTCAACTAATTCATAGTCATCAGCTTCAATCTTTCCACAAGTAATAAAAAACCTTATCAGACAGGATGGAAACTTAAATTTTCAATGGTGCCAACAAACCTATAAGCTACACAAAATCCCAACTCTTTCTCTCCCATATGTGTGTGTGTGTGTGTGTGCATGCAATGGTTTTGTTAAGCAGCGATTTTTACAATTCTGTAAATAATAATAGTATTTTATAGGCTTAAAGCTTATAATGATCACCGTGCAATGACTAAAGAAAATAGTCTAATAATGGGGCGTATAAACCCTCAACAGAATAAAGGTTTCCCTATAAACATGGGACACGAATCCACACCTCTTTGTTTACAGGAAAACCTATTTTTTTCTGTTGAGGGCTTATATGCCCCATTATTAGACTATTTTCTTTAGTCATTGCATGGTGATTGCTATAAGCTTTAAGCTTATAAAATACTATTATATATATATATATATATATATATATATAATATTATTAGGGACAA
The DNA here is from genome assembly GCF_046866305.1 of Octopus bimaculoides. Classification (NCBI taxonomy): domain Eukaryota; kingdom Metazoa; phylum Mollusca; class Cephalopoda; order Octopoda; family Octopodidae; genus Octopus; species Octopus bimaculoides. The sequence continues at coordinate 7,469,186 of NC_142939.1, read as the reverse complement.
AATCCAAAATTACAGGTAAAAAACTCAATTAAAATCAATTTATAAAAAATTAAAATTAAATTGAGCCTTATAATTATTGTGGTTTTAATTATTAATTTTTCTATATGTGATAGTGGATTTTCATCGATGAGTTCTTGAAAATTGGTTATTTTCCCTAAAACTATATATATATATATATATATATGTGTGTGTGTGTGGATACATATACTTACATGTATAAAGTATTTGGAAGGGGATGTGAAAAAAGGAACGAAGCACATCAAAAACTAAAAGTCTCATGTAAAAATGAAGCATCTACATACAGAGAATCAGTATTAGGCCATAAATAAGATTAATAAAGTCCCTAAATTTAAATCAAGTAGGATTAGTGTAAATCAGTAAATTCAAAGGAGCTCTCAAATGCAAAGTTGTTAATGCTTTCACTCTGAGTTTAATGCCATTACTGGAATAACAAAAGAATTTTATTTAAATATTTACCAAAAAAATAAAACTGCATTTTCTGCAAGTCATTGTTACTTGATGAAACTCAACATAGCTCAAGAGAAAATATTTTCAAACATAAAAACATTCCTCAACAAGAAAAAGATTTGTATATAAAACTGATTTCTGCAGTAAAAGGGTTAATAAAGAAAAGCCCTTTTTTTTTTTTTTGTAAAATATGATTAAAAAACAAAAAGAACTCTTCCTTACGTATTGCTAAACTAGATCATCATTACCATTATCATTATTATTACCTCATCTAAATAAATATCAGGATGATTTGGGGAGATTGTAGTTGAGCTATGGAAGAGAAGTAATTCATACAGACAGACGGTGTTGATTTTTTTGTTTTTTATACAAAGATGATGATGTCATAGCTTAACCCTTTTGATACCAACCTGCCTCAGATCAACCCCGGTTATGATATAATCCTCCTGTTTTAAAGCGATTTAAATTAAAACATTCCATCAAAACTTCATGTTAATTTATGCTCCGGGTCCCAGATTAATAATAAAATTATTTTACTAAATATTTCATTATATTTAAAATTAATTGAAACAGAAATTTGGTAACAAAAGAGATTAACTGTATAAATGATTACTATATATACCCACTTAAACAAGCTGTACAACAATACGTATAAAATAAAATAGTGAACAGTGATTGATAGCTTGGGGGCGTGGGGGGGGGGAATCCCAATAAATTTGTCATTTGCTTCTTTTTTGTCTATATGGAAAAGTGAAAAACAGGAAATCAAAAACCTAGAAAGAAGAGACAACTTCCAGTCATGGTAAGTTTTGTAAAATAATCATAATTTTGGCAAAAAAGCCTGCAATTCTGAGGTGAAGTGATCAGCCAATTACATGAAATCCCAAGCACTTGACTGACACTTGAAGGATGAAAGGCTAAGTTAACATTGGTAGGATTTGAGCTCAGAATGTAAAGAGCTGAAAGGAATGTTGCTAACAATTCTGTCATCTGACTGACTCAATGATAATAATAATAATAATAATAATCTTTCCTACTATAGGCACAAAACCTGAAATTTTGGTGGGAGGGAGCCAGTGAATTACATCAACTCTAGAACTCAACTGATACTTAGTTCACTTCATCCGAAAGGATGAAAGGCAAAGTCAACCTCAGTGGAGTTTGAACTGAGAATGTAAAGCGGGAACAGATGCTGCCAAGCATTTTGTCTGGTGTGGAAATAAGCCCAGCAGCTTGCCACCTTAATTAAACACATTCAATATATCATTCACTAAAATGAACTGTTTGTACAATCAGATGGGGTTAGTGGTGGTGGTGGTGGTGGGACAATCAGCAGAAATAATTAAACCAAAAGATGATATTAAACAGGTTGAAGACTCTGAAATCAATCAGGTGTTATCAAATAAAAGATACATTAGATAAACACCACAGAATTTAACAGTTGAAGTATCATCAGTCTGTGAATATAGTTCATAGAAGCTTGAGAAAACACAGAAGTGTTCTTTCATCACTTGAAATCCCGAAATAATGAGTCAGCAGACAAGTAGACATTATATGCATATAATAATTGTATTTAAGAATCACACACACACATTGAATTACCTTACTGTATCTGCAGCAAATTAAAGCAGAATATTCTAAAAATATTTACAAGACTATAATTTAGTGGTCACCACCAAATTTTTTAATTTTTTCCGTTTTAATTATGAAACCTTCTGACAATAGTTAAACCATTGTCTCAAATAACTTTCTTAATAATATCATAATTGATTTTGTTTCCAAGAATTTTAATTTTGATTGTAAGAAATCTGATTAAAGAACCAAAATAATTATTGTAAAATCATTTTACAGAAAATTAAAATGTAATGGAAAAAAAAGAAAGAAAAAAAAAAACCAACTTGGTAATGGAATGATAGTTTTAATATTTTGATGTACCAAATCATCTTTTCATTTTCTTCTCACTTGCTGATGAAAGAGAAAACTTGATTTATGTGAAATAGGAGAATATCATGTTGGTACTTATAGTTTAACTAAACAATTTCTCTCCTACACAGACAAATTCGGATAAAAAAAAAAAAAAGCTTATTTGCTTATCAAGTTTAAGAAGAAGAAAAAAAAAAAATCTTTCAGCAAAGTAAATAAACCTTATGTCTAACCCCTTATCTCATCCCTTGTTGAATTGTCAGTGAAAATCCTAAAGCAATTTTGCACCCCCTCTCCCTCGTTTCTCCCCACCTATGCCTCTAAAATATTAACACAAAACTAATCCAATCAGTTTTATACAGAAAAAGTATACGGAGGGGGGGGGGAGTAATGAATTCCTTTAATGTATAAGGAATGCAGCATTTTAATGTGTTTTTAAGGTTTAGGAAATTGAACATGTATTCCTTTGGGCTTTGTTAAGTTGGCTGCTAGCGATACATATCACAAACAATTCATGTCAAGAGACCAATTTTAAATAAAGCTCAATTTAATTATCAGGAGATGCTATTAAAATAATTTACAATTGTAAAGAAAAGAAAAAAAAAATTTTAAGATTTACACACACACACATGCATACACAGACAATTGGAGGAGATAAATGAGTGGTCTCCACAAGATAATACATCAGGTTAGTAAACTGGACTTCAAAACAAAGAAGAATTGTTTCATTATATAAATAATTGTAGCGGAGTCTCAAGCTTATGTCTTGTTTTTTTTTGTTTTATTCCTTGGTGTAAGGTAAGTAATGGATTTCAATGAATGTAACACATAAACCTCTTGAAGAATGTTTATGAGAAGGCCTAGCTTTAGAGTATGATCACCCCACCCCTGTCTCTAATATGTGACTTGCACACTGCAACATGTGGCACACATGTTGCAGGCATAGATTGCATTCAGTAAAAAGTATCAACATTGCACAATCATACAACATGTGGCTTTATGCATAATAAAGATATGCGAAAATAAAATCCACATTCACCAAATTAATACAGATGAACAGATCTCTGTATTACTAAAACTCATTGATAAAAATGAAGACCCAGCCAATTCTATCAGCCAATAGTTCTCTGGGAGTGATTTTTATTTTTGGTTATATCCACTTATGGTTTTGTTAGCCTGACGGCTGACAACCAGTACTGGTACAGACAGTCTCTCTATTTGTTTGGATAAGAAGTTCTTTACGTTCTCAAACATTTATTCCATTTTTAAGCACCATGAATCACTACCAGAATGGACACCTGCAACGAGAAATAGAAATGTATATCCATAGGATTGAAAACACAATGTAAATCATTTATAAAGTTTATTAAAATGGCACATTTTATTTGCAGCTGTTGTTGTATAACTCCAGGCCATCCTGATCGAGGACACCTATGATCAAAAATAGCCATGACCATTCTGTTGTTTTGGGCATTCAACACTGTTGTTCACAGTATCCTTCCATTTTTTTTTGTGTTAAAACAGCACAGTATGGTTTGAGGGAGATTCAGCTGCTATTTTTAGTAGTTTGAGGGATCATTTTGAGGTTAATTTGTTATTCTACAAAACATCTACAATTCTACAATTGGGTTAAGCATCTTCTGATACCTTCAACCAGGCATGTATTATTATTTATCATTATAATGTCATCATTTCACAATCATCATCATTTCTTCTATACAAAGGAAAAACGAGGTAAACAAAAGATCCTACAAATGGTTGTATGACATGCATGAAAAAACAACTGAATCTTCCTCAAATCATAAACTACTCCTTTACAAAAGGAAAGACATTAGATAATGCTGTCCTAAATATATTAGGTCTGAAAACAAAAAAGGCAGGATGGACATAGTTGGAACACCATGGATCTGGTCGACCAGATTTAACCTGGATCTAAACAACAGAAGCAGTAACAATAAGGAATAAATAAAGCTAAAGAGACACAGACCATCCTATATAGCACTGGCATAGATTCTCGTGGGATGTTGCTTGACATATGAGAAGGTCAACTTGCCGGGAGACTTCCACAGCTTCCTCCTTTGAAAAGTCACGACCTGAAGAAACGGAAGCAAAAAAAATAATTCACACCAATATCTTTGTTTCTTTTTTTTTTTTTTTTAATGTAAGAATTGCTTGTATTGGACAAAATGCCTTGCAGCATTTATTTGTGGATCCTTATGATCAGAGTTCAATTTCACATTTCATCCTGATCTGTATCCCATTTGGAAACTGGGTGGATGTTTTTCAACTGATGTTTTGGTGTTGTTTTTCAATGTTTGTCTCATACATTCTCTCTTTTCATCCTCGATCACTGTGTGTATGTGTGTGAGGAGAGGGAAAGTGTTTGTCAATTGTGTTTAATTAAGAAATTGTAGTGTCTTTCTCTCTCTCCTTCTTTCTGTATGTGTACATTTCTGCACACACACATGCATTTGCCTCCAGGGCCAAAAAAGAAAACAAAAAAAATCCCTAGTTACCAAATGTCCAGTCAGTTTTGCCAAATTGTCAACGTCCAAACAATTGTAGCCAATCATGTCATTCTGTCAAGAACCAAGGTTGCAGAGGTTGGAGGGATGGCACCGAACTGAGTTGTTTGAAATTCCAGCAGTGAGAGCTAGTTTGGGTTGCCATGCCACAGTGATGAGATTAAGGGTCACATGCAATGTTCTGAGTGGCACAAGTGCTTCAAAAGCAGAAGAACGTCCCTGGAAGACAATGAGCATCACCCCTGGAAATGTGATATTGTGCATCCAGAATTCATCCCCCAGGGCCAGACCATCAATTGAGAGTTCTGTGACATTTTGAAGTGTTCGAGGGAGAACATTCAGCAAAAGTGACCAGATCTGCAGAGTGCAAAGAATTGGTTACTTCACCAAGCTTTCCTCACTCATGAGTTTCTTTTCCAAAAACAACATGGCATTGCATGCACACCTGCCCTATTTACCAGATGTCGCACCTGTGGACTTCCATTTCCCCACAATGAAAAGGTTGTCATTTTAACACTGTTGTCAAACTCCAGAGCAAAGAGCAGAAAGCTCTTGATTGATTTATGGAAAATGGCTTCCAGACTGGATTCCAAAAGTGGCAGGAACACCGGGACCAGTGTATTGCTAAGCAAAGTGACTATTTCAAAAGAGATGAAGTTAAAACTTACGTAAATAAGTTATTTTTCATTAACATAACAAGTCCAGGAACTTTCTGAAACCACCTTGTAAGAGGTGTGACCTGCCTGATGATGAACCAGGTCACATATGGCCTGTTTACCGAAAAAGGTTGCCCATGCCTGTTTTAAGAAGATTTATGACCCCCATCTGTGGAAACCATAAGTCTTAGATTATATCAACAAAATATTAGGAACAGAAGACGAGTTTCAATTCAGTGAGCCAGAGAGAGAGGGGGGGAGGGGGGAGTACAAAGATAGTAATGAGAAATTACCTGTCAGTTTCTCTTTGACGTGGTTGATTATAGATATGGCCTTCTTGTTCAAAGCCTCTGGTTGAACTGTGTCTGTGATATATCAAGTAGAAAACATGAACACAATTAACAAACCTCTTTTATGTGTCAATTGGTTTTTGTAAATCAATACCATCAATATTTAAGCTAAATAAATTACACAGGAATTTACCCAATATTTCGCAATATACCTACTGATTATTTTAAGTGGCTTTTTGGTACCAATATTAGTTACATCCAAGACACATTTTGAGAGACAACAGACACATAGCTTTGTTGCAATTATTCATATCCTTTAACCCTTTAAACATTCAGATTAATCTGTCAAACATAATCTTTATTCATTCACATTGCTTTGAATTAATCATACATTCTCATAAACTTGAGATTTCAATGATGTGATTAAATGACATTGTAGGGTATGTGTAAGAAGATGAATGTAGCCACCTTGAACAAATAACAAGTAGAATATTTGGGCCTGATCTGTATGCTAAAGGGTTAATTGATATTTGTTTCACCAAAAGTTAAATGAGCCTGTCTGATGATCTGTGTCCCAATTGAATTATGTTGAGTTTGAATCCTGCTGAAATCAAATTTTGATTTTCATCCTTCTGGTAGCTCCCACTTTAACACTGAAACCAGCCATATCTGGCCCAAATATTCTACATGTTTTGTATTCAAATTGGCTGGATCCAGCCTTTTACACCTACCCTACAATGTCATTCAAAAATTAAGCAACAACCTCATCAAGATCTTGATGCTATAAGAGATAATGCTTGATTAATTGAAAACATTGTATTCACATTATTTTCAATAAGCATTACATTTGATAGTCTGAAAGTTACAGGGCTAATTGCCAGCCATCTGGAAATCGAATTTTCAATAAACAATTCACTACATTCTATCCCAAAGTAGACAGAGTTTGATAAAACAGGCGAATATCCCTAATATTTACCAGAAAGAGAATGTATCATTTCTGGAGCAGCAGCAGCAGCAGTAGCAGCAGCAACAGTGGTATTCTGGCCAGTAGTTTTCTTGTGTGTAGTTTGCATATCACCAGCTTCCATGAGGTGTTCACCTGGAACAGAATCATCAAGAATAAAATAGTCACACACGATAAACATGTTTAAAGAGAAAAAACATACAAATGACAAGGTAAAAAGAAAAAAAAAAAAAGGATTTTTGTTGCATGCGGAACCAAGCAGAATTACTAAATAGGTTTTAATTCTTTAAACCAATCCTTTCCCTCAAATCCTATCGCTGCTGACATTCTAAAAGAAAGGTTTAGACTCTTTTTAGTAAATATACACTTTGGTTGTATGAATGTCAGTCATATCTGCAGTGAATTGTGAAGACTTATTGATCATTATGCTGCATTCATGAGGTAACCATTTGCAGCAGAGCATTGCACAACAGTTGCTGCACCAGTCTGTTTGTGCTTTTTGTTGCAGGTTGGACAGACATAAAATATTTGACCAAGGAATAATGTGGAGCAGATAAATAGACAATAGTCATGACAACTTCAGTTAGTCCCTCTTCAAGATCATGGTTTTAGTTCTGTAAACTAAAAGTAAAGTATTAAGAATTTGACCACAATAACTCTGAAATATAGAAGCTCCTCTTCCCCTTCCCCCCATCTCTCAGACTGTAACAAAAAAAGTCCACTTTATGAGAGTCATATGTAGTTGTTCAACTTGCTGGAAATAACAGCGAAATTGTCACCAAATCATACTCTATCACTTTGAAAAGCAAGAAGAGAAAAAAAAGGTAGCAGGGATTAGTCCAAGTGACATTATTATTGTCATAATGTTTTTTTTCCATGCTTGCAGGTAGTTCGATGGAATTTTGTTGAGGCAGATTTTCTATAACCACATGGTTCCAAGTAAGGCAATATTTACCTCATGTCTGTAGTGGGGGTGGATGCTCAGAGAGTGTTACCACTAGAATAAGAATAGCCTGGACAAAGTTCAGAAAGCTTCTACTCCTACTGGTGACAAAGGGCCTCTCACTCAGTGTGAAAGGTAGATTGTATGATGCATGTGTGCAAACTGCCATGCTTCATGGCAGTGAAACATGGGCTGTAACTGCTGAAGACAGTTTGGAGGACCAAAAATTCCATGTAAAATGCAGCAAGATTTGAAGATGGTTGACTGCTTACACTATAAACTACATCAACTTGAATGTTTGAAAATAGAGAAAGTCATTTTACAGTTGAAACTGACAGTCCAAATTATTGTCAAGTGAGATAATGAGTGGCTGGATTCAGTTAATGGCTCAGTGGAAGTAGAATATAGAAGGGTTACTGTTAAAGTTAGAGATACTGAAAGCAGAGTTTTAGGGTTCAAGGTGAAGGGAAGAAGGAATTACTGCTTCTGCTCTGAAGAAAAAAAAAAAAAAATTGTTGTAGATTTCTATGAATGTTTTGTGTCTTTTTCCATGTTACCTATTTAACATGTCTGGAAATGTGAAGCGAGCAGATAATTAGTTGATAGAAGTAACAACAGACCTGCTTGTAGCAAATGACAATCAAACACACACAATAGGTACCTTTCAGTCCCTGCCGACTAAATTCACTCAAAAGGCTTTGGTTGGCCCAGGGCTATAATAGAAGACACTTGCCCAAGGTATCACACAGCTATATCTGTTCCTATTTCTCTACATAAATGAAATCACTGAAACTTGTCAGAAATGTGGATGCCAATGAAATCAAAGAATTTGCTGCAGTTAAAGAGGATCAAAACTAAATACAATATGTTTACGTACAACATGGAATATGAAGAGAGAGAGAGAGAGAGAGTGCAAACAGGAGTTAAAAAAGCAATGCAATATCAGAAGCATTAACCCGACATACACAACAACAAAGTCTATACATTTTTGAGGAGACATAATGTGCGTAGTGGTTGTGTTGCAAAAGTGTTGACAGCAAATGGCAACAGGTGCAGAGCAAAAGAGCCTGGAAAAGTCATGATGTATGACAGGTAAGTCATTATGGGGTGAACTTTACCTTTCACCCTTCCGAAGTAAATGAAGTACCGGTCAAGAACTGAGGTCGATATAATCAACATCCTCTCCCTTGAAACCTGATACCTATGTTAAAAATTCTTTGGGCAACAGACAGAACGGCAGAATTGCATGGTTATTAGACAAAGTGTCTTGAGATGTCTATCGGGGCTCTTTGCACTTTGAGTTCTAACCTTTTTATATTCTGAGGTCAACTTTTGTAGTTTGGATCTTTCACCCTTTTGTGACTGATAAAATAATATAACCAATTACGTATTTGGAAGTTGATTTAATCAACTACACAAATTTACGGTCTTGTGTCCAAGGTAAAACAATTATTATTAATAGCCATGACCAAATAAATGCATAATTAGATAATTACTGTAATATCTCAAAGTAACCATGCCATTTCGATTAACACGGCTTAAAAACCTCTGTGAATTACCCCAACAAATGCTCAGAAATTAACTCTTCACTGACTGCTAAGTTGATTGAAAGGCAAGACAACTCAGGATGTCCTAACATGTCTGCTTTTTCTCACGTTCCCCAACACAAATACTTAACTAATCATCATCATCATCATCATCATCGTTTTAATGTCTACTTTTCCAGGCTCATTTTTAAATTTAGGCACAAAGCAATTTTAGTGGAAGGGGTCCAGTTAATTACATCAACCCTCAAACTTCCACTGCTAGTTTTATTTATTCAACATCAAAAAGATAAAAATGAAAAGGCTGGAACAAGTGCTGCAAAGCATTTTTTACCAATGCTCTGATGATTCTGCCATTTCACTACCTTTTAATAATAATAATAATAATAATAATAATGGTCCCAAATTTTGACACAAGGCTAGCAATTTTAGGCGCGGAGGGTAAGTTGATTACATCAACCCGAGAGTTCAGCTGATATTTTACTGACCCTGAAACGATGGAAGGCAAAGTCAACCTCAGCAAAATTTGAACTTGGTATATAGCGTTGGGTGAAATACCATTAAGCATTTTGCCTGCTTTTCTTATGATTCTACCAGCTTGCTGCTTTAATAATAAATAATATTAGTAATCCTTATTTTTGTCATAGAGCCATCAGTTTTTGAGGGAAGGAGGTCAGTGAACCCCAGTATTTGACTGGTATTTGTTTCATCAACATTGAACAGATGAAATGCTACTCTGCATTTTACTGTGTGATAATGGTTCTGCCAGCTTTCTGCAATAATAATAATAATAATTTCTAAGTTAGACACAAAGCTAACAATTTTAACAGAGGCTTAGTTGATTACATGAACCCTTGTACTGGACTGGAACTTCATTGAACTTGAAAGGATGCAAGGCAAAGTTTTGCCATGGCCAAATATGCTCAACCCAGCTTCAACTAATAACTCGCACTGTATAAAATAACTGAGACAAAGTAGTATTGAGATTAATTCCTCACTTGTATTAATCCAATGCTGCAACAATGTTATTCTGTCACATTTTCAAAGACACACACAATCTTATTGCTATGTTTCTAGCTCAATATTTCAGCAAGCAAGAAAAATAGGAGTTTTTTTTCTCCTCATTAAACGCCCTTTTTTGAATAAAAAAAATGCATTCAATAAGAACTGTAATAAGAACATACTACATAAACACAAGAACATTTAATGTTTATTTGAAATTAATAGCAATTAGCAATTTTGAAATATATTAAGCGAAATTAAAATAACTGTAATAAATCGAATATAATAAATAAATTGAATATAATAAATAAATGAAACATTAAAAAAAAAGGTAAAACACAAGACAACAATGACAACAATTGATGACAAAAGTGAATATTTTGAAAAACAAAAAAAACAACTAGAAACAAAACTAGTGTGAGCAAAGAGTGCACAGGCCCTGCAGCTAAAAGATGCGTTGCAGTGGCAGCTAAAGTGCAGAACAAAAAAGAGAAAGAAAAGGAAGCGAATACACATTGCAGCATCCCACCCACCCCGCCCCTGCAGTCTGTACAGCCCACTCACCTCGTTCCTGACTACTGGGCATAGAATCCGACGTTTCAGCTTTTCCTTTCGGCTTATCATTTGCTGAAAGGATCAGAGTAAATATACAAGAAAGAGAAGGCGGGGGAGCGGGCAGAGAAGCCAAGCTATACATATATATATATATACATATATATGTATGTATGTATATAGTGGAATCTCTATACATGGACAATCTGTTCTGGAGCCCTTTTCATTAACCAAATTGTTTGTTACATGAGTAATTGAAATACATAATAGGATAATCCTTTCCAAGCCAGACAAACTCTGCATAAAGACATGAAATGATGCTTTCCTTTTGTTCATAACAGCAAATACATAAATATATATGTACAAGAGTATACATTGTGTGTGTGTGTGTGTGTGTGTGTGTGTGTGTGTGTGTGTGTGCATTTCCCTTTGCCCTGCTTCTGTCACTCCATGGCTGTGTTTTTATAAATATTTTCTCTATAAAATATGAAAATTTGCAAACACAAAATGCATACATAGATTTTAACAAATTGTATATACACACACACACACACATTCTCTCAGCCACTACTTTGTTCTTCAGATTTTAGCTCACTGGCTGAATGTAATCTTCTTCAGAAAAAGAAAATGGTCACTATATAATCTTTTCATTCAGCACACCATTCATATATATACTCATCCAGTCATTAATGTGTGTGTGTGTGTGCACAATCTGCTCATAGCTTGCTGATCAGATTTCAGTTTGTTATGTGAGCTTAATTTAAACAAGAACAAAAAAACAAAAAAAAAACTGCTTGTTATTCAATTTTGTTCATTCAGAGAACCATTTGAATACGGTCCCCTACTGTGTATCACAATCATAAGCTATTCTGTTATCAGGAGACCCACCTGTTGTGTGGCAAGTTTTGTTTTCATTGTATTTTCCCCCACAGTCCATCCACATTATGAACAAAATGTCATGACTGATAAAACATGAGGGGGGGGGGGGGAATGGCTACCTTCACCATTTTTTTAAAAATCACAAACTTTACCTTCATCACATGAAAGGAAAGGCAATTGCATGGTTGTTCAACCAGCTAGAAATAGTAGCTAAGTACTCCTCAAATCATACCCTAGCAATTTGACTATAGTAAGGACATATTAGATAATTTAATCCTAAAAGGCCTCTCTTGGTCAATGCCAACCCTGCATCAGTACAGGTATGCACAGGCCTGAGCATGATTTTTTTTTTTTTTCTTTCAGAAGATAGTCACCCATGCATGCAAGTTTCTCCATGCAACCAATGTTTAGCCAAGGGAAAAGCCACCGACTTGGGTGCAGAGGGAGACAGCAAGACAATACCGGTGCCAAACTATCAGAACACAAACAGACGAGATAGCTGAAGGAATCTTGCCTGATGTTCTAACAGTTCTGCCAATTTGGACTGGTTCTGTCTTTCTCACTGATCCCCAAAAATGGATGGAAGGCAAAGCTGACCAGTTTGAGAATTGAACTTGCAGTGCAGAATTAGAACAAATACTACAAAGTATTCTATCCAATGTTCTTATAATGGTCAATTCACTATCTTATGAACATAACCAACATATATCTAACACATCTGGTCATGACCAAAAGGTCTTTCATCATATTTTACCTCAGTTTTATTCATTTGATTTTTAAGATTTATGTGAAACTTGATCATTAAGGGTTCTTTTAGTCATTATTAATCATACTATAATTATGTGATTAGACAGTGAAAATTTTCAATCTGGCCATCACTAAAGAAATCAAACATTTGCTAGCTTCCAAGAAGGGAAGGATACTTTCACTTCAAAAAGCCCATAGTTTTAGATGAGAGAAAGAAAACTTGACATTCCATTAATCTTCACAAATGGTAAGTTGGCAGAACATTGAGATAAGGCATGGGCAGCCTATTTTGAGAAGTCACCTTCATGAGACATGGCTCAGTGGGCTGTACTACGAAAACAAATTAAAAAAGTAATTTTTCGTTAAGTTTGCTATTCATTAGGTTTGCGTTAAGTTTGCCATTCTTATCTCAATCAGTCCATGACTGATTGAGATAAGACATTTACAATGCCTCAACTACAAGTGACATGACTTGACAATAAAAATGACAATAAAAATGAGAACTCATGTTAATTAATTAGTTGAAATTTAGCTTACATGCAATGATATATATTTCATAATTAGTTAGTGTGAGATGGGGCTATTATATTAACAAAGGTTGAGAAAGTTGGAAAACAGTTTACCATCCATTAATCGCCAATTGAGTAGAGGATCATAGACGAAGGCTTCCAGAACAGCCATCAGGCTGTCTTTGTATTCGCGGAGAACTGACATGACACTTTCACAAGTGTGTCGATAAATGCCATCAATACCAGTTACCTGTGGAAAATATGTGCTTGTTTATTTGAACACTACATCAATGTGGAGTAAAAGCATTAATACAACTTGAACACTATTTTCTGGCAAACAAGTCAAAATTTTTAGACCAAAATTTACAGCCCCCACCCAAAGAGTACTATGTGTGTGTGTGTGTGTGTATAACAATGTAATAATAGAAATAAAGTGCATTATATACAATGCAATAATTACACTTGCATTGAGCTGTTGGTGTAAGCAAAATGTTTTGGTGATCAGATGAGCTAGCTTTCTTTATTTGCATTAAATTATGAATATACAACTGTATTGTGTAATGCTGAGCATACATATTAATTCAAACACATCTGCATAATTTCTTCTATGCTGAAATTAATACTTCATGAAAATGGTTGCGAAACAGCTGTAATCCTATGGAAGTCATGTGGCTAAATAAATATATATATCCATATCTCATACTGCTAGACTTTATGGTTTTAACAATTGAATTATATATTATGCACTTTTTTATGTGAATGATGTCCTGGTCTGTGGAAAAATTGTGTTGCATGAAAGCAGTCCATGGAGCAAAAATGGTCAGAGATCGCTGCTGTAATTGTCTCTGAATTTCTGAGACTCCTAATTATTTTGGAAGCAGTCATATATTTATGACTATTACCACAACAGGACTAATTATTCAGAGGAGCTGAAGCACAAACAGTGCCTGGTCTTTCATCTCTTAACCTGAAGGATTCATAGAAGTAGATATATCAGAATTCATCTTCGAGAAACAATAAAAGGAACAAAACATGGTAAAGAGTTGAGAAATATATGATTTACCTCCATAGCATTAATAAGCATTCGAGTCAAGCGGAATGGAATTTTTTCAGGGAATTTTTCACGAGTCATTGCAACTTCAAAACAATCACCAAAATCAATGTGTATAATTTTACCACTCATACGATCCAACATTAAATTAGAAGGATGTCTAGAATTAAAACATAAATTTCAACATTAGCAGGAAAAAAAAAAAAAAAATCAGACAAAGAAATGATTAACTGTTTAGCATTTTAGGTCGACTCTGCCTTTCATCCTTTCGGGGTTGATTAAATAAGTACCAGTTATGCACTGGGGTCGACGTAATTGACTTAATCCCTTTGTCCCTGTTTGTCCCCTGTGAGCAATAAAGAGATATTTATTCCATTAAGATGGATGTTCAACAATGATAATGATAAGAATGTAAACAAGATTGATTTTTGATAAAATTTGATTTTGGGAAATACAGGGACAAAAGTTGATATTATAAAGGCCTTAAGGGACATGCACCTTTCTTTTAAACTCATAAATATTGTTTTTTGACATAGGCACAAGTTTAAGAGCCTAAGAGAGCAGTTAAACTAATTGGCTGGTATTTTATTTTACCAAATCTAGAAGGATGAAAGGTAAAGCTGACCTCAACAGGATTATAACTAAATACTGCATGGTATTTTCTAAGATGTTCTTACAATTCTGCCAGTCTACCACTTCGTAAATTCACAAATATTAGATGCAGATAAAACTAGCTAGAGTGAAGTTGTTAATTATCAGCTGCCTGATAAACGAGATGAGGTACCAGTGGTATTTACCTGTCACCTAAACCAAGTATATATCCAACCATAGACATAACAGCCAATGAACGAGTATAATTCGTTCGACGATCAAACCAAACCTGAAAGAAACAAGGACAGAAAAGGGGATTGATTTTTAAAGGATTTCTGGTTTTTCAAGCATAAATATCTGGTTGCTAATTTGATGACAATGATTATGATGATGGTGGTGATGGTGATGGGATAACAAATGCCACAACTATGTTAAGGTAAAGTCCACAAGGAACTGAAGAAAAGAGTCAAGTGCAAAATACTACTTTGTAACGTCATCAGAGGAAATATATTAATAAATAAATAAAAACCCAAAAGGCCAAACACGTAGCAGGTTATGGAGAATTAGATTTCCAGATGAAATAATCAGTAAGATAAAAAACCAAAAGCAAAGGAAACCGTTAATAAGGGTTCTTAAGAAACTTATAAAAAAAAATAAAAATTCACCTCAAATAGTAAACAATTATTTTTAACAATTTTTTACATGTGTAACAATCAACAAAGTTTACTGATTTGTCATTAAAGAACAATTATAAATCAAGGAATAATATGAAATAATTAGGAAGAGGACAAGCAAGGTTTGGAAACTACCAACCTCAGAACTTGGTGATTTATACCAGAGAATCTTAGCAAGGTCATCACCTTGGGTGTGTTCCAAAGCATGCTCAAACACTTCCACTTTTTCCATTAATGTAAGGTGGTCATAGTCAGGAGCCATCTTGAAAATTAAGCCAAAAACAACAACAATTAAGAGAAGAATATTGAAATAAGAAAAAAAATTTTTTTGTCATACTAAGTTCATTGTGCAAGACATTCTCAACTCTCTTGTGTGATATGCTAATAGCATTGGTGATTTGATTGATAGTCAATCACCTGTGATCCATCACAATGTGATGAACACAATGTTTTCCTCAGTGGTGGCAGTTGCAGGACACCCAGACCTTGGACCATCTTCAAGACTCCTTTCCTCTCCTAAATTCAGCTGCCCACTTTTGCACTTTTGATAAAGCTGGAGTATCATTTCCTAATGCAAGGACCATATCAGCATGGATGGCCTTGGGAGCTAAACCCTTTTCCTGCAGTTATATGATAACAGAACAATGCCAAATTTTGTCCATTTTCAATAAAAGTAGCTACTAGTTACTTTGAACTCTTCTTTGAACAGACAGACATCAGTTTACTTGGAAAAAAATAACGCAGTTATTAAGAAGCACTGAAATAAATACATGCAAGATTTCACAGCTCTAGCATCACTCCTTCACAGTCAGCCTATGAACTCTAAAGTCCGCCTTCATACGAGTTCAGTTGAAGAAATAACGTGGGCAGGGAGGAAATTCCAGGCAGTCAACATTCTGAGGTAGAATAAATGGAGACAATGGTTAGTGCAGTGCCAGGTGTGGTGGTGGTGAGGACAGTATGGGTAATAAGTAGGGAATGTCTAAGTGGAGATGATCATATGATCAGCCGATTCTGAAGAGCAAAAGTGAATGCTGTCGTAAGAGAGGACAAAAGTGTATCAAATCAAGAATTACTGTAATTCATTTCAGCAGAGGATAAATTTTACTTAAATCTATACTGAGAACATTGGATTAGCTTTTAATCAGCTGCTTAGTGATGCCAGTACCGCCTGATTGGCCTTCGTGCGGGTGACACGTAAAAGCACCCACTACACTCTCGGAGTGGTTGGCATTAGGAAGGGCATCCAGCTGTAGAAACTCTGCCAAATCAGATTGGAGCCTGGTGTAGCCTTCGGGTTCCACCAGTCCTCAGTCAAATCGTCCAACCCATGCTAGCATGGAAAGCGAACGTTAAACGATGATGATGGTGATTTTAAATCTGCTTTTCATGCTTGCATAGGCTGGACTGTTCAATAGCATTTGATAGGGTGGCAGAGCATATCTGTCTAGGGGTCAAGGGTGGAGTATGTTGGTGTAGGTTGTTCCCCAAGATCCTTGATATAACAAATATGTAATGTGATAATTACCCGAAGCATTAAGCGATGTTCAATGTTGAGCAGGATCTTCTTCTTTTCACGGTAATCTCTGATGAGAGAGTGTAGTGTATCACAGTGAGGCACCCAGCCAATGAGGCCAGAATTAGTAGACAGTGGAATAACAGCATATCGAGTTATCCTGTAAAACAAATGAAAAGTAATGCTGTTAGGTGAAGTGAGTTCAGAGTAGTATTTGGATGGGAGATGAAGAGGGAAACGGTTCCAGAGGAAGAGATTTCATGGAAGAAAAGGATTGAAAAGAGAGTTTAGCATGAGGGCCTGGGAGTTGAGATGTAGAAGTGGCAGGAAATAAAAACCACATATCAAGGAAGCTTAAGCAGAGACAAAATACAGATATGAAACAGAATACTGAACTTCACAAAGGAGACGACAAGTGACTGCATTGTGCAGCAATATGTTGTGCTCCAGAAGACCTGTCTAACCCTTGCAAGCAGGGAAAAAAGGATATAAATATGATGAACTCAGAGGAATAGAAACTGTTCAAAGGATAGTAAAAGAGACAGGTAGAATATTAGACAAAAACATGCAACATTTGTAAGTAAAACTTACGATAAATTTCGGCGGAATGTTTTTGGATTGTTTGCCAATAATGAGTTGACTAAAACAAACAATTGCATCACTCTCTCATCTTGTCGAAGGTCTTCATGTCCTTTTAGAAGAAAGACATAATCCTTGCCATCGCTACCTGGAAAATTTGACAAAATAATAACATTACACCTTACTACTAATTCAAAGATTATATCTTCATCACAGACTCTTGATACAATTGATACAAACAGGTAAAGTCTATTCAATTCTTGTTAAAATGGGAAAATGGATCTAAAACAACCAAGAAAAAAGAAGACAAAAACCATCAGCTTATTGTTATGTGTCAAAATGAATGAAAATTTTAATATATTTCAAAATCTTACCATATATGCTCAATTTTCGAGGTCGCTGTTTGGATGTGATCACTTGGAGAGTAGTTTGAACATGGTGGATGCACACAACAGGCTGGTTCGGGTCATATGTGCCGGGGACAGCCAGTTCCAAGTCTTGACACCGCAGTAAGTTTGGCGACATGTATTGCAATTCCAAAGAAGTTAACTAAACAGAAGAACCACATCAGTTGAGGAATCTTAATATTAAAATACCATTTAAAAAAAAAATCTGACACATCTAAAGAAAATACAGTGAGATGATTATCTCTTAGTTAAATCAATAAAAAAAGAGAGCAATACATTATATTTATGCTGAAGCTGTAAGATGAGTTAAAGGTTCAGAATTATTAAAGATTGTGATAACATGTTGTTGGACAAAGCACAAAACTATTTGCCTCACTATGTTTAACTGGATAAAGTAAAAAGAAAAATAAGGTTCCATTCTTGAATAATTAGCAGTGGAAAGTCAAGTAAGAATGTCTCACAAAAATAATAACCATTCCATCTGTAACAAGGGAAAATGAAGAGAAAACAACAAAAACAAAAACAAAAAAAATCATCACCAATAACAGTTGCAATAATATACCATATCTTCTGGTATACAAGTGAATGCAGTATAACAGTGGCAACATCCAAACATCTTTATTATCTTTCAAAATCCTGCTGCATTTCACAAGCTATATTAACCATTATTAGTTTGTTTTGTTTTTTCATGACAAATAATTACCAGGTTTTCCACTATTTCTGAGACCAAAATTTACGGCCCCTAAAAAGTAGGTTGACTTATACACAAAGACGGATTTGGAGGACCACAAACTGCAAATGAAATGCAGCAGGAATTGTAAAAATAGTGATGCTTTAAATGTTTACCCTACAGGTAGCATACAAGTTGCGGTAGTATATAACTCTGCTGACCTGTATGCCAGAAAATACAATACAGCATGATGAGGCC
Organism: Octopus bimaculoides; assembly: GCF_046866305.1. Taxonomy (NCBI): domain Eukaryota; kingdom Metazoa; phylum Mollusca; class Cephalopoda; order Octopoda; family Octopodidae; genus Octopus; species Octopus bimaculoides. Next base: position 7,450,438 of record NC_142939.1, on the reverse strand, counting down.
ACTGTAATTAGTTATATCAGTAATGAATATATTATAATTAGTCACACTAGTAACCTTACCCTTTCTACGACAAGTTAAATGAGAAAGTACTGTTAGAAATAATTTTTAAAAATAAAATGTCCCACCCATGCTAGTTATGGGAAGCAGACCTTAAACAATGATGATGATGATGATGAAAGTGAAGGAGACAAACCTGAGGGAGTTGCTTGGTTATTCGCCGGAAGACCTGATAGTAAAGATCCCAGGCTTGTGTAAGATCTTTCAGCAGCGCTGAACGCTGGTATATCTTGCACCACTCCTGGGCCTCAAGCAAGTCTCGGCCATATGCCTAATAAGAATAAAAAGTCAAGGTAATGGCAAGGAATAAAAAGAAAATGACAAGTTCAAACCCAATGGCAGCTTGTGTATAGGCACTGTGGAACTGCAGCGCCCCCTATTTCCACTCAGTTTCAAAAAAAAGTTTCTAATTTAAGTATATAGACCAAAAAGCCTCAAATTTGGAGGGAGGCATTAAGTCAGTACAATTGACCTCAGTACTTGACTGGTGTTTTATTTTATTGACCACCCCCCCCAGGAGAGGAAACATTGACCTTGGTAGGGTATGAACTCAGAAAAGAGTTTACAAAAATTATCCCTGAAGCATATTTTCTATGCTATAACAATACTGCCGGCTTTTATTGATCACAAGGGCCCACGACATTGAAGACAATACAAAAGGACAAAATACAATATCCAAAATGTGGGTTTAACAAGGATCAAAAAGAAATCAACAACAATAAAGATATAACAAAAAATATTAAATCAATGACAATGAGCAAAGAAATAATGTTTTCACCTGGCTAAAAGAGATTTCTTTCATGGTTTGAGGTCCCCTGTCCATCATACGATGTAGAGGTTCAAGAGTTTCAAACATCCCTTTGATGTTTTTCTCCCCAAAGTAGAGCCTAGAAGCTTCTTCTAAGCCTTCATGCCATAGTTCATGCCATAAAATGGCCACACGGATTAATTCTTCACTCACCTGAAAAACAACAACAATAAGAGAAATATTCAGCCATCTTTCAGGTAAAGAATTGCAAAAACACTGTAAATTTTAGTGTGCATTACATTTGGGAACCTTTGTATAGAAAACAACATTAGAAAAGCAATCTGGATTCATCATTGATACATGTGAATAGAGCAAAGTCTTACTTTTCTTTGCTCACATGAATCAGATGGCAGTAGGTTGGAGAAGAGTTTTCCATGTCTTGATGTTGCTCCTGTTGTTAATTCTGCCTATTTGCAGGTTGTAATCTTTCAGTCTCTTGAACAGCAAACAACCCAGACATACTTACATGAAGAACTTGAAACAAGCCTTTTTGTTTGCAATCACTGAGTGAAACATGTCAAGAAACCCAGACATGCTTTCACAGTAAACTGTAAGCAAATGACACCATAAACAAAGGTCATTGTTTAAAATCACTAAGTGAAACACATAATTCTTTCAATCTTTCTTGGCCAAACCACTAAGCAAATATAAAACCAACATACCAGTGTGTGTGTGTGTGTGTGTGTGTACCTAGATAATACTAATTTTAGTGCATATATACAGGCAACCGGAAGGGTATCTGGCCATAGAAAATCTGCCTCAATAAATCCTGTCTGACCCATGAAAGCATGGAAAAGTGGATGTCAAATCAATGATGGTGGTAATGATACTTAACATGCAGGTATGGATGTGTAGTTAAAAAGTTTCCTTCGCAACAACATGGATTTGAGTTCAGTCCCATTGCATGGCACCTTGAACAATTACTTCTTTAAGTCTGGCTTGACCAACAACGTGATAGACAGCAATTGTATGGCAACCTATATGTGAGTGCACACGTGTCTTTACATGTCTTAGCATAAACAGTGCAGTTTGATAGGCTGAAGTATGAAGACATGGAATAAAGCAGCTTACTTGAAAAATCAAGGAAAAGTTGGCATCAAGAGAAGCATCCAGACTGTTTTTAGAAGTTTTGTCCAAATCATACCAGCATGAAAAATAATGATCATGATGACAATACTGGCTAACAAAGATTTAGGGTCACAAATGAAGGAGAGGGAACAATCAAATCAACCCCCAAAGTACTTAACTGTTGTTCCCGATAAGTTGATAATCAAATTATTTTATTATAGAGAACAATCATCATCATCGTCGTTTAACGTCCGCTTTCCATGCTAGCATGGGTTGGACGATTTGACTGAGGACTTGTGGACCAGGAGGCTACACCAGGCTCCAATCTGATTTGGCAGAGTTTCTACAACTGGATGCCCTTCCTAATGCCAAACACTCCAAGAGTGTAGTGGGTGCTTTTACGTGCCACCGGCACAAGGGCCATGCTCGAAATGGTGTATTTTACGTGCCACCAGCACAAGGGCCAGTCCAGGGGCACTGGCAACGATCTCGCTCGGATGTCTTTCCATATAAATTCATATTTATTGATCATCATTTAGTGTCTGTTTCCCATGATGGTATGGGTTGGACAGTCAGGAGCTGCTCGGGCTCCATGTTTGTTCTGGCATGGTTTCTATGGTTGGATGCCCTTCCTAATGCCAACCACTTTACAGAGTGTAATGGGTGCATTTTACATGGAACCAGCAGCCACAGACCCACAAGATTAGGAATTAGGAACACTCAGCTGGAGAGAGTTTCAAGGACAACCACGATTTTACTCAGCTTGATGTGTCTTCTCAAGCACAGCAAACCCCCAGGAGTCAGTCCCCTATCATCCCCTCTGTGAGGTCCAAAGTTAATAGTTAATATAGTTAAAGGCTAAACAATAAGTCAAATGATACTCACTGAAAGTAATACAAACAATTTCTCAATAATACTAGTTAGTATAATTAAAACATATCTCTGAGTTTAAAATGGAACTTACCAGAACGGCTTGTTTTACCAGAGTATTACTGTGCTCACACATGCTCTTAAGAACTTTGTTGGCGGCAGCTTGTCGAGCTAAAACACTGGACTTCGATGCTACTGTCAACGGGTAGATAAGAGCCTAAATGGGAAAAGAAAAAAACAAAACAAAAAAAGAATTATATTTTCTTTTAGAGTTTTATGTTAAATCCTTTTAGCATTAACAACTTCAAACCGATTTTTGTTTTATGATGTGAATTACCTGTTTTAGAGTGGTCTAAAAACTTTCCATCAAAATTTCATGTTATATACCAAACACCAATTACTACGAATAAAGCTATTTTATTAAATTCTTTATTAACTTTAAAACTAATTGAAAATGGTATATTCCTACAAACTAAATGGAAGGGAAGCCATTTAAAGATCAACACAATGAGCGTGTGTGTGTGTGTGTGTGTGTGTGTGTGTGTGTGTGTGTGTGTGTGTGTTCAATTGATTGAACACATGAATATTCATGGTCGAAACCAACAGAGATCCAGTCACCATATTTTCTGGCATACAAGTCAATGTTATATATAGTGTAAACATTCAAACAGTGCTATTATCATGCCAAATCCTGCTGCATTTCACATAAAATTTTTGATCTTTCAAAGCTATTTTGCTGTATAAGTTGATCTACCATTTCTGACTGTAAATTTTGGTCTGAAAGCTTCAACTTATATGCCATGAAATATGGTACTTTACATAGAGTACAAGATGGCTACTGAAACACCAGTTGAGAAGCAAGAGCAACAATAAATTCATGAACATAATGTGCATGCATACACAAACATAAACATTGTGTGGATGTGTATGATGCAATCATTTAACAAATATAAACTGGTGAATCTCAGGTGCATGCATACACACTAACAAACATCTTACAAATAAATATTAAAAAAGAAAAAAATAATGCAGAAACCCTATCTTACCTGGGGGTGAGCTTTGCCAATGTCAATTAGCAACTGTGAAATTAGTCGCCCGACTGAATGACGAGGAGTGTCAATTCTGGCAATCAGCTGGGGTATGACCTGTCAAACAAATTGTGTCAATTAGAAGTGTCAAACAAATTGTGCCTTGTGTTATGCAAGAGCTAGTGGGGAGGGGGACATGATCTGTCAAATAAAGCATGTCAGTAACAAAGACTATAATGTGTCTAACTAGATGGAGGGAGGAGAGGGTGGAGGAGAGAGAGAGGGAAGAGACAGGGTAGGTGGAAGGTGCAAGAGGAAGGAGGGATGGAGAGAGGGGAGTAGAGATGGAGAGAGAGAAAGAGGGATGGAGAGAGAGAGAAGGAGGGATGGAGAGATAGGAGACAGACAAACAAAAAAAAAAAGAGAGAGTAATACATGGATATAAGCTTAACTTGTGCTAAATTTTAGAGTTTATTGCATCTGTTTTGGTCTTCATGAATATATTTCTTTGCTGATCATTGCTAAGAGGAGCAAGATGTTTGTCTCCGACAATAGAGAGGATGCAACATGTCAGCACACTTACCTGCAGCCAGTTCTCAATCTGCATGGTTTTTATCCCTTCAATCAAGGATTCATGCACCTCAGAATAGTGACCGTAGTCAAACCACAGTGTTAGCAATCTGAAAGAATTGAAACAGTCCCAAGTTCGTATTTAGAAAGAGACAGTGTTGGGGGAAATAAAGGAAGGCAGGGAATTAATATCTAATAACAGAAAGAACAGCAAAGGCATTGGTATTTTGACTCATAGAAGAATTCTCACCATGTGACTCTAATGAAATAAGAGTCACATGGTATCTTGTATCAATATATTCAGATTGGAGCCTAGTGCAGCTGCTGGCTTTCCGGACCTCACTCAAACCGTCCAACCCATGACAGCATGGAAAACAGACGTTAAACGATGATGATAAGTACCAGTACTTATTTACCGACTTTGAGAAACAAATGGTCAAGTTGGTTCCAGAAGAATATGAACTCAGAAAATAAGTCACAAAATCAACAGTTGAAAATATTTAGTCCAACATTTCACTATGCCAAGACTTTAGCCAGTAATTACAATTATAAATAATGTTAATTAGCCAAACAGAAATTCATACCTCAGAGTGTCCTGTAAACTGTTCTGGTTTGATAGTGAGATGGCTTTAAATAAAGCACGAACTGCAGGAACGCAATGTAGTAAAATATTAGGTGTGTTCTGCAAGAGAAACCAAAAAAAAATATCAACCTTTTTTTTTTTCCAATATGGATGGAATCATTAACTGTTTTGTTGTTATATTTTATTAAAAGTATACTGCCTGTTTCAATTTTGAAAATAATGGAGAATTTAGTAAAATAACTGTCATTATTAAGCTGATATTCAGAATTCAACTTGGAATTTTGATAGAAGATTTTAGTTTAGACCATTTTAAACCTGATGTTTGTAGCACAGAAGCAGAAGGGGTCTCAAGGAGGTTGGTATTCAAAATGTTAATTATATAGCATCATCAGATTTGATAAAGAATCTAAAGCAAACAATTTTCAACTGTCTTAAACAGTAATTCATGAACTGAATATTATTGGTCTTTTATAAAAAATATTATTTATCTTCAAGTTATGAATAAAATATTCCATTTCACTAGTTTCTATGATTTTGTTGTATAGATGTAATTAGGTACTGTATGTATTATTTGTATGCATATATAGTTTAGATTTTCCCTTTATTTTTGTTAAGGAAAATCAAGGAGTGAGAAGAGAAGGAATTATAAGAGAACTACTCACATGGCTTTGTGCCTTCATACCAATGTCTGGAGGAGCTTCTTTCCCAGTGGCTACAGCCCCTTCAGTTTGACTTGCTGATGATGCAGAGAGGTTTGCAGCAGACATTTCTTTCTTTTTGTAATACAAAACGGCTTCATAGTAGGTTAGAGCTAGAGCATGCCAAGCCTGTGAAGAGACAAAGATTAAAGGACAAGCTATTCGTCAAACAATAGTTATTAGTTTTAACTATTTTCTTTCACCTTCAACATTTTACAAAAAATTATTTTAATCTGAAGAGAGCCTATTAACTATGTTATCTATGAGGCTGTCATTGATAAGACCGAGAATGAGAATGGTAGTTTCATTATACAGAATGTAGGGAGGTTTATTATGTAAGAAATACATTTCTGAAGAACACATGGAAGGAGACAAAGGAGCAGTGAACAGGATATAAAACCAAAAAGGTGTGGTTGATCAATCCTGGTTTCTGACAGTAATACTGTTTTCTTTCACGCTTGTGATAGGTACTGACAGGGTAGTTGACATACCCCTACAAGGATTTTCTATACCTTTACACATCTTTCAATCCTTCAAATTCAGATTCAAACTTCTCAACAACACTTTTACACTTTGTATTAATCAGTGATAACAAGCGGCATGGAGGGAATTAAAAATTTAAGTGACCAGATCACATATTTAGTCATTAATGAAATTAAAATTCTATCCATTTACTGTTTAATTAAAAACTATCTTTTTAGCAGCTGTTCAATTACAAAAGCAATGTAGACCTTATTAAATTAGGATGTTGATCCTTTCCTTCCAGAGAAAAGACCTACATTAAATTATAAAAAAACAAAAAACAATCTCTGAATTACATACTTTATACCAATTCTTGTTTCTATCCTGGGCCATTTTAAAGCTGTCTAAAGCTTTTGCAATTGAGCTATCATCAATACCATTTAATTCGAGTAACCAATCTCCTTGTTTCAAGTAGCATCTGGAACAAATTTGAAGATAATTTGAAAAAATAATTACAAAATAAAACTGTTACCATTTCCAAAGATAAATTCGAACATTTATTTTTTTATCAAAAAATTCAGTAAAAGTTGTTTTAATCTTTTTATTGCCAGATTACCGTTCTCTATATTTTTGTTTTGTATTGTTTCAATAGTCTTCCTAACATACTTTTTTCACACTCATTGAAGCACGAATTGCTCCTCACAAACTCACATTCGTGAGATGGTTGTGATACATAAACAGTTTTGAATAAGAACTGAAAAAGCGAAGTATGAACACACAATGCGCATGTGCACACTGAATTCATATAACGGCAGAGAAGAATAAAAATGTAATGTGCAGAAGAGAATAAAACAAGTTATATAATGGTCAGCATGCTATGTCTGACACCACTAACATGCAATTGTCTAACATAAAATCAATCAGTTATAATAGAACTAATGTTTTACTTGTTCATCTACTGTAGTGACTACATGAATTTTATATAAATTAAAAACACCTCATTTTTCTTATAAAATTTATTTGTAAATTAAGAAGAAAAAAAAAAAGGTTTGCAATGGAAATTCCCAGCTCTAACTTTTTGATGTGACAGAAATACCAATCTTTTACTATCTTTAGAGACAAATTCAGAAAGCAGTAAATAATATACTGGAATTGGTTCCCCTTACACCTGCCCCAATTCTCTGCTGGATCAAAACATTCAACTTTCTTATGTCACTATCCAAGCCTAAACCTGTGGATGTGATTTCATGCAATGATTTACAATATTTCCCAGCATACAAGTCAACATAGAATACAGTTTAAGCATTCAAACACCATCACTATCTTTCAAACTTCTGCTGTATTTCACATGGAATTTCTGGTCCTCCAAAGTCATCTTGATGTATAAGTTAACCTATCTTTTTTTTTTTTTTTTTGGCTGTAAATTTTGGTCTGCAAAATTCAACTTGGTGAAATCATGTGCTGTATTTTCAGGCATGCAACATAGAACGATTAAAAATGATCTTACCTGGCTAATAGTTTACGAAGTTCAGTGACAGCAGCCGCATCTCCAGTGGACAGCAGGACTTCACTCTGTCGTTGGGTTTGATGAATAAATTGTTGCAAGGCTGCAAAACTGTCTTGCTGTATAATTAATAAAAACAGATGAGAATTTATATTGCATTTTTGATGAGTATGTTATGAAAGTTCTTTAACGAGTTTAGGAAGAAAAAAAAAAAAAAAAGGCAGAAATACCAATCCTAAATTAACACAACAGTGAAAGTAGTTGTGGGATAAAACTAAAACTTAACCACAAAGAATATGAAGTTGAATTAAAGACCATTGACTCATACACACACTCTCAGCTGTTTCATGGGAATTTTAGTAATAAATTTACCTTTTGATTACAGAGCCACATATGTTTGATGTATGCAAATGTAACCATTGGCATATCTGTAGGTAAATTGTTGTTGCTTTGTTTGGAGAGATCTACACCCATTAACATCTCGAGGGTCTTCTGTGACAGGGCCTGCAAAATAAAATTTAAAAAAAAAAAAAGATTAGCAACAATAACGTGTGTATGTGTGTATACACACACACAAACGAATTAATAAGTCAAGAAACTTTAACTTACCAGCCGGCCACTCTTCCGACAAAGACTGGCATATTTCAACCATGTTTTGACTCCTTCCAGAGGACTAATTACCAATGATCGAACTTGTATAATTTTCTGCCAGTCTTCAACAACCCTTTGACAACCCTGTATAGTAATAACAAATAGAACACTGATAGATAAACATTAACCCTAAATCTAGAAATTTTCACTTTTTTTCCCCCTCCTCTCCTTTTGTCTTTTTACAGCAATGCCCCATAATATACACAGGTATTTCAAAAGTAAATAGACACCATCGTTTTAAAAGAAATAATAATGTATTTAGTAGACATAAATTATGCAGTTTTTAATGAGTTTTTAGTGAGTTAATGGCTAATTTAAAAAAAGAAATCATATTTCTGACACTTTTACATATAAACTGGCCGTATCTGGCCAAAATATTCTACCTGGTGTGTATATACAAAGTTGCCAGGTCTGGCCTCTCACACATACCCTACAATGTCATTCTAAAAATAAACAATCACTTCATTGAAACCTCAAAGTTATGAGAATGCATGATTAATTCAAAACAATGAATTTATGACCGAGTAATCCGAATTCCATAATGTACCATCTACCGTAAATATACCATTAGGTTTTAGAAAATTGGTTTCTCCAGGTAGAGAAGAAACATTTCATTGTAAAAGGAGAGATGCTTGTACTTTATCAATGACAGTACTAATATTAAAAGAAAATTATTCATGTTGGGTGTTAAACATCAACTTTTAGAAAGTTTGTCACCATTGAATTAACCTTTATATAATGAAAAACATTTCAATTTGACAATAAAGAGTCAGTAATGTTTCATAATTACCTGTAATCGGTCCCACCACATCTGTTTAATAACATCTCGCCGTTCTGGTATCAATTTGTACTGAATTACTTCCTCCAGTTCAGATAACATCTGAGCATTTACCATTGGCTACAACAGACAAACATTCATTTTTTCTACATAGGAATCACATAAGTCAACAAATTTAGAAGCAAATTCATTGGAAAGCCTCAACATTTATGCCGTTCTTAAGAGCACTACAATGCAAGTGAAATGATTTGCATTGGGAAATGAAACCAATTCACATATTTGGCTCTCTGGAAGTTTACCACTCTGCTAAAGCTTTCATCAATGGAAACATTATTTAGGGAAAAAGAAAACTTAAAAAAAAAAATTTTTTTTAAAACTCTATCTACAAGGTAGTTTTGACCATTTCCATAACCAACTATTTTGACCATTTCATCAAGTTGGATTATAATTAAATGACCAGATCTCTATTTAACCCACTAAAGTGTCTTTTTTAAAAAATATATTTCATCTCTGACTGACAGTTGTATTAAAAATTGGTTTCAAATGTACTGAAATATATTGCCAAATTGAGATAACAGAACAAGAAAGAACTTCAAATAATTCTAAAAGATGAGCCAAAAGCCAAGACTTTCATGCAATACACCAAGTTGACTGCAAGTTATCTTTTCTGAGGTGTCCTAGTACTGCATCCCAGTTCAAGACAGAAAACTGATGCTATTGCATGCTTGTTGCATCAGTAAATTGTATCATATACCATGTTTTCTGGCATACAAGTCAAATTTTCAGACCAAAATTTACAGTTAGAACAAGTCATAAATGGAATAAATGTCAGTTCCAAACAGTGGAGATTATATAACAGCATCACCTACTTAATTTACATACCCATACACACAACAGGCTTCTTCCAGTTTCTGTGGACAAAATATACTAAAATTTTGGTTGTCCGGCTCTACAGTAGAAGACAGTTGCCTAAAGCACCATGCAGTAAGAATGAATTCCAAACCACATATCTGGGAAGGAAACTTCACAACCACACATTCATACCTGTACTTCTACAGCTGTAAAAATGATTTCAACAAAAACCCTTACAAGTAAATGTAAAACAACACACAAAAGTATATTCTGGTGTAAAATAAACTGTAAAAACTTACCCCATATGCTCTTGCATAGCTTTCTCCTGCCATTGCTGTTAACTCTGTGTCTAAAATATCCCTGGCTTTGTCAATAAACTTATGGAAAATAGAAATATAGATATTGATAATAATAATAATAATAATAAAATTATTGATAATAATAATAAAATTCACATGATCTGACTTTTTCCCCCCTCATAACTTTCAGGAAAATGGATATGTTTTAGTGAAATTTTACACAAATACTTTTCAAAAGGCATAGATTATAAAGAAATTTGTGGGGGAAATTTTTTCGAAGGTGGCGGGGATAAGGGTTTCAGATCAGGAAAATCAAACAAGCTGCAACCACTCTGTTTTGACGGGGATTTTCCCCCCATTTCTTTTTAACCACAACTTTCAAAATGATGGAGAGGGGCATCTTTCTATGAAAAAAATTTAGAAAAGTTTTTCTAGAACCCCACCCCCTCATCATCCCACTCCAGATTGATTTTGGCCAATTTTATATAAGAGATGATAATAAAACAAAGTTTACCTGAAAAGCTTGGGAATAGTTTTCATTGTGAACAGAAAAGACGGCTCTATAGAAGAAGTTTTCATAAGTGTTCCTTGGGATGAACGTCAGGTAGTCTTCCATACTATTCCAATCCCCTTTTAGCAAATGGAAAAGATACAAAGATAATTACACTGCCATACATTGTCACATTGGCTGCTCTACACTGTCCTACACATCACATCTAACATTAACCCTTTGAATGTGGAAAGCAGATTTTCCACTCAAAACTTTATTACTTCTAATTGCAGAAAGCTGTTTTACACCCCTAACCCCCTGGCTTTGATAAATAAAAAAAAAAAAGCTTCTTTATACAGCAAGAAGTGGAGACACCCCCAGTGATACATTTTACAAATGCCAATTTTTAAGATCTTCTTAATTATTTTTTCCACCTTCGAACATTAGGCCTCACTGAGGCAATGACTAGTGACCAAGAACTTTGGAAATATGCTGTGCATGAGAAGACCCGGCAAGACAAGTCAGGCCATAACCCATGGCCATTACCAGGGTGTAGCCAGCCTACTTATGCATACCTTTCCTTATTTGGACACAAATCCCTGCTTGCGAAGACCTGTTGGGGCAAATGAAACCGTAACTGAACCAAATTAATGACTGGTACTCGTGCCAGTGGAGCGCCAACAGCACCCTCCGAGCAGGATCACTGCCAGAGCAGCTGTCTGGCTTCTGTACCGGTGGCACGTAAAAAGCACCATTTTAGCGTGATCGTTACCAGCGTTGCCTTACTGGCACTTGTGCCGGAGGCATGTGAACAAAACATTCGAGCGAGGTCGTTGCCAGCGCTGTTGGACTGGCTCCTGTGCAGGTGGCACGTAAAAACACCATTTCGAGCGTGGCCGTTGCCAGTACCAACGGACTGGCCCTCGTGCCGGTGGCACGTAAAAGCACCCACTATACACTTGGAGTGGTTGGCGTTAGGAAGGGCATCCAGCTGTAGAAACTCTGCCAGATCAGATTAGAGCCTGGTGTAGCCATCTGGTTCACCAGTCCTCAGTCAAATCATCCAACCCATGCTAGCATGGAAAGCGGACGTCAAACGATGATGATGATGATGATGACAGAGATAACCATAAAATTTAATTATGTAACCAAAGGGTTATACTACCAGACACTGCCGTCAGACACTATCACACTGTCATACACCATTGCATTGTTGTACATGTAACTTATAAAAATACTTTATTAGATGAATAGAAAATCCCTTAGTAGCCAGCATAAGTTAAAGTTAGTGGAAATTGTTATTCTTGTGGAAGGTAAAAAATAGGATTAACAAACCTAGACCCCAGGCAGCTGCAGTAGCTAACTGAGCCATCTTAGTTCGGAGCTCATCGTTTGCTATACACCATGTATCACTAGCAAGTTGGTTCAGGGAACCCCTAAAGAAAAACAACAAAGAAAACATTAAATTAGAACATGTAGAGCCAGGGTAAATGCATCAGAACAGTTTGTTTCATATGTCTGAGTTCAAATCCTGCCACATAGAGAAAGATTTGTTAACCGAGATACCAAATCCATCTACCTTTAATATGTAAAAGGGAACAAACAAAATAACAAAAGCAAATAGAAAATACCTTTCAGATACATTTCTTATCCTAAAAAGAAAATGAAAAGAACATTCCACTCAAATTAAGTAACTGTGTACAGACAGATAGATAGATACACCTGGCTACTTACAGTTTCCATCTACTGAACACTTACATAAGGATTGCTAATCCTTACCTGCTTCTGAGTACAAGCTTATTTATTTTGCAGGTCTCTGAAAGTGCAAAGCAAGTAGCCGTAATGTTGACAAGGAATAGCTGTATCACCATTGCTTTGCTCAACTGGTGACAACCATGAAATAACATTCATATAAATGCAGGCACAGACAGACATACATGTATGTGTGTCTCTCTATATATATATATGGCTTCCTGCAATTTCCTTTTACCAAATTCCCTTGGTCAAGATGGGGGTGCAGTAAAAGGCACCCAAGCTGCTTTGTACTGGAATTGAACCTAAAATCCATGTGGTTAAGAATCAAACTCCTTAACCTCACAACCACAGCTAGTTCTAATTTCAGTATTAACCTACCATTCTGCTAAAGCTTCTAGACAACGCATTCTTCCAAGAATGCAATTCTTGTCATCAGGATGAGTTTCTTGTTTCTTCTCATAGGCTTTCAAAGCCTTTTCCCATTCATGCAGCTTCTCATACCAAGTTTCCTCGATCTGAAACAAAAATCAAAGATATAAAACAAAAACAAAAAAAACTAAATTATTTCTCATTGACTCAACATCACATCTTTCTCTTTTCCAACTGGGGTAGACACATATTTCCTCACCGGCAAGACACTCGTTCCTGTCCCTCAATCACATTTTACCCTTTCCTCCTTTATAACTACTCCCCTCTCAATTCAGGAGTCATGTCTTGGAGGTTAGCTGGTGGCCTCACTAGTGTTGGTGCAGGTGTAAAAAGCACCCAAGCCACTCTGTAAAGTGGCTGGCATTAGGAAGATCATCCGGCCATTGAAACCATGCCAAAGCAGACAGTAAAGCTTGGTACAGTCTTCTGACTTGCCAATTCCCATCAAACTGCCCAACCTAGGTAAGCATGGATAATGGATATTAAATGAGGATGATCATACTTCAATACAATACTTGGCTGTACGGTCAATGTGTTAAGTTACTCATCTATTCCAGGGTTAGCAATAGAGGAGACTGAGGTGTCTTAAGGGTCTCAAACCTTTTCTAAACATTTTTGAAAATTTTATGTACATATATTTGAGAACTGGTGAGTGGCTTTTAGATAGTCTTTTGGGCCATGATTTGTTTAATATTTGCCTTCATAAGCATTATCATTGATGAAAATGAGGGCATATATTGAAATATTTATGATGTATATGATATAAAAGTTATGATGTATACGATACATGTGGGCCGTGAACAAATGTAAATATAAAAATGAAAAAAAGTTATTGATTTCTCATCTATTCCAAAAGCTTTGACATAAATTGCATTGTGACCCCAGGCACGTCAGATAATCGTCTTCACTAATAAAAACAACTGCCCTGGAAGCATCAATATATTTGAAATCACACAAAAAATAATCTGAAACTTGAGGATGTAAAAGAAAAAAAAAAAGCCAAAGTTCCTGCAATTTATCAAACAAGAAACAAGAAGGAATTGTTATATTTAGTTCTTATAAAGTCTGTTGTCTCCAAACAAGTTAAATGAATGTCAACTAACTCAAAGAAAAACTAAAATACTAACCAAATCTGCAAGACGGTTCTTCCGAGCATATTCAAGAACTCCAGCGGCTGCTTCGTGCTGTTGAAGTTTGTTGTTGATGCTGGAATAATTGAAGAGGGAACATATGGGAAAATAGCCCAGTTGGTGCTTTACATAATTTCATCAGTGGACATAATGAACATAATGAAACAAATGAGAAATAAGGAGAGATGAAATTTGTTGAGGTGGTGAGAGTAGTGAAAGCAAAAATGGTTATGATATTGGTGATTCTGAACAACAACAGTTGTGGTAGTGGAGATAATAGCGATGTGGTTAATCATAGTGATAGTAAGAATAATAATAGTTGTATTAGTAATGACAATGGTGGTGATATAATAATAATAATAATAATGGATGATGAAGTTACCTGATGAGGGCTTCAAGTGTCTCTCGTGTATGAGCTCGATGGAATTCATCCTCTTTGTAGTGCAATGCTTTTGCGTAGGCACGACACCGCATTGCTCGTTGAGACAAGACCTTTAGCTCCAACGGTAGGGGACCCTAAACAACAAATAAATGTTAAACAAAATAAAATTTATAAAATGAGAAATAATAACAAAACAAAATAAAAATAGTAGTCAGAACTGTTTAACATTTTATTAAATGATTTGAACAAAGGCTTGACAAACACTTGTACAGAGGTTGGGTAATGACGACTTCAGGTAGGGTTAGACTGATGACGGCTTCAGGTAGGGTTAGACTGATGACAGATGAAGTAGAGTTGATGGATGAAGTAGAAGTTGATTGATGATGGTTTGAGGTAGAAGTTGACAGATGATAGATGAAGTAAAGGCTGACTGATGGTGGGTGACACAGAGTTTGACTGATGGAAGCAGAAGATTAGTGGAAAAGGTACCATATCTGACCTGAAGAAGTCACTGACCATAAATTCACAGGAAATGAGGAAAACATAACTGACAATTATAAGAATTACAGAAATACGGAACTGATACTAAGATTGTGCCAAGAATGACAAAAATAACTGATATTCAAAATGTAAAATAATTTTAAATGCCAAATTTCATGGAGCAAAGCTTGAAGATGAAAAATCCTCACGAACCTTATCACAGTGTTCAACAAATTCAGCTAAATTCAGAAGTGTTTGTGTGACCTCTGGAATCTCCTGAGAATTTAGTGCATTCTCCAGACATTGCACTAGCTCATCCTGCTGACTTTCATTGAGGTTAGTCCAACAGGATACAAAGGCTGGGTTTAACAAATCTCTACCATTCGAATAAAGAGGGAGAACAAGACAGACAGACATTGAAATTAGATTGGAATTAAGACTTTGAAACATACAATACCACATACTACTTTTTTTTTTTTAATGAATAAAATTTACTTTTTAATTGTATTTTTTTTTTCACAGTAAATAATTGAAACATTCAAACATAGTGTATCTTAGAAATATAGCTTTAAAATAATGACAAAGATAAAAAACCCATACTTATACAAAAACATTAACAATTTACACTTTTATTTGGTCAGTGATAGAAATTGAAACTGGTCTTATCATTGTTAATTTTCTGTGTTTTATGAGACAAAATTTACTGTCTGTGTTAGCTTTAGGTCAGCTACAACATCACAAGAGACTTAACAGACAACTTTCTTTGCATTCAGTTTCTGACATTGAAAAACAAAGGTAAATAAATAGACACCAATTGTGTGCAAATCATTATAGAATTGACCATTTCATTACCATGTTTCTGTTGCCATGGATGCCCTAACTCCAACCACACTGCAGCACAGTGGATTGAGTGCTTTTTGTGACACCAGCACAGGCGAGGTCAGTTTTGACATGACTGTTACAGCTGGATGCCCTTCCAAATGCCAACCACTTTACAGTGTGGACTGGGTGCTTTTTAAGTGGCACCTGCACTGGCAGGATCACCAAGTAACTTTGCAAGGAATCTTTGAGAGGGCATTGGAGGAGGTGATCTTGTGTCAGATGATGAAAAGTTAGTGTAACAGACAGGCAGGAACAGGTGTCTTGCTGTAGGGTCTCAGGTGAAATGGTATCAAAAAGGTTCAAGAATTAAACTTGATTGATTCTTCAGTTAAGTAAATTTGGAACAAAATTTATAGAACAGCCTGAGTTCACCTGCTGTGAAGAGAGGCAAGTTCTGGTATTTCAGAGTGGGCCTTTCTTTGGGAGAAATGAGTTCCCTCGCTAGCTCTTGTCAACCAGCATGCCTCTTGTGACTGTTTCTCTGATTTTAATCCAATGAGTCATAAGTATCACACAAGAGACAAACTTAGAACCAACTAATAAAGGAGATATATCAACACTGAACAGCTCACCTTGCTAGTTGGTTGTGTACTTGAGCCAGAGCCCAACATGAACGTAACGATGGCACTGGGGACTCTTTTAAAAGCTCAATATTTAATTGTCGTAGCCACTCATTCCAGTCTTCTTTAGAAACCCGTCGAGCTGGCGTGAGGACCTGAAATTTGAAAATAGCCAATGGTAATTAACCTCAATTTTCATCATTAGAATTATTTTCCACTTATTTTAATATTCAAATGTTTCAAACCATACACATTACCAAAAAAAGAAAAAAGACAATGAAAATGTGCATGTGAATTAATGATTAGCAAATCATTTTGATTGACTTCCTCCAATTAATAGAATGCAAGGATTTAAACATTTCTTGAACTCAGCAGTCAGTCAAGCCTAGCAATATGATGTCCACCAAATTGTAGACTGTGGAACCTGATCAGAATAACAGACACTGACTACTAGTCGAGCAATTCTTGTGCAATGCAATTCATACCTTACAGAGTTGTCCTATTTTCTCTGTGAATTCATGTTCGCTTTGATTTTGTAAATAAGTCCATGGACGTATCTTAATTTATCATGCCCCATGCAGAACTGCTAAATCTTGGAAAAATTCCCCTTCACTTTTCAGTATTTCTTCTAATTAAATGAAATATACATACTCACATACATATGCATATCTGTCCTGGGTATGACTTTAAACTGCATCTGGTAATGGAAGCATGGTTCAGGAGTTCCAGGGATTTGTGGAGGGTGAAACCACCTCTTAGCTATTGTAGTTTCCAGGTCTACTCTGACCTGGAGTAGTAGGACCTGTCAGAGTCCCAGCTATGGGCAAATTAGTATAAACAACCAGGAGTGAAGGACCCTTAGCTGTTGTGACAGCATCCTTCTCCGACGTAAAACCTGCAATTTTATGTGATTACTGGTTATCTCATCACACACACACACACACACACACACACACACACACACACACACACACACACACACACACACAGTGTTTTTACTTCAGTTTTCTGCAACTAAACCTACAAAACCGAAAAGTATGGCAATGGTTTTGGTTTTTTGTTACCTTCTGCAAATTGGTAAAAAATACATGTAATTTTTTGCTCATTGGTAACTCAGAAGTATTTTCAGCATTTGAATCTTTCCTTTTCCTCTGTCGTCGCCTAGTTAACAGTCCTTCAGGAGCTTCATCACCTAGGCCACCCTGAAAAACACACACAAAAAAATGAACTTCATAAAAACGATCAAATAATTTTAGTATAAAATAACTATCTTTTATCTTTTGCTTGTTTCAATCAGTGGATTGCGACCATGCTGGGGCATTGCTTTCAAGGGTTTAGATGAACAAATCAACCGCAGTACTTTCTTTTAAGCCTTGTGTTTCTTCTATTTAATTTTTTATGCTGGACCAATAATTTATGGAGATGTAAACAAACCAACACCAGTTGTCCAGTGTTGGGAGACAAACAGCACACACACACACACATATTTAGATAAACACAGACACACAACAGGTTTCTTTCAGTTTCTGACTACCAAATCCACTCACAAGGCTTTGCTTGACCCAAGGCTATAGGAGAGGACATTTGCCCGAGGTACTGAGCAGTGGGACTGAATGCAAGACCATATGGTTGGAAAGCAAACTTCAACTACCCAGCCATGCCTGTGCTTATGGCAGTCGTCAGATTATTTAATATAACCTTATAAAACTAATCAATTTTAATAATTTTTTAATTAAATGATGCAAATAATGTCATGGCACTTTCCATGCCTCAAATGATACATCAAGTGTTCCCACCAATAAGGCAACAATTAGACATGAATATATTGCTAAACGGTGCCTGTACAATAAGCAATAAATCGCCTGACTGGCCTTCATGAGGGTGACATGTAAAAGCACCTACTACACTCTCAGAATGGTTGGCATTAGGAAGGGCATCCAGCTGTAGAAACTCTGCTAAATCAGATTGGAGCCTGGTGCAGCCTTCGGATTCCACCAGTCCTCAGTCAAATCGTCCAACCCATGCTAGCATGGAAAGTGGACGTTAAATGATGATGATGATGATGATGATGAAAATCTAAAGATAATTCTCACAAAAGTTGATGGGTCCATTATATAATAGAAATGTAGAAAACATGGTTCCATTATATAACAAGGATGTCCCAAGTAAATTAGTACAGCAGCAAAGAGGGTTGCAGCTAAGTCTGGAATTCTACTGTACTGGTGTCACATACAAATTCAAAAACTTACTTTGGTGATCTTGGTGAGAATAATTTCGAATCGTTGATGGACAATTTTGTGTCGAACCACTGTTTTGTTAACCATAGGTACAAACAGGAGGAATTTTTGTCCCAATTGAAGCATCATAGAACACATAGTGTCCATAGTGGTAGGTATTAGTTCTGGGGTTGAATCAATGGTACGGACAAAAGAATGAACCAAGCGAGATGCAAAATCTGTCATGTCTAAATCTTCAGTAAAGACATCAACAGTTTCTAAAGCCATTCTGAAAGAAAAAAAAACATAATGAAACAATGGAGATACACAAACATTTTCATATAAAACTTAATTCAATTATAGACAACTGAACTTGGTGAAATGTTTACTTAACAATCTAGGATATGAGTAAAAGATAATGCAAACTTACTTGCGAACATTGAGAGGAACATCATTAGAGTCAAACAATTTAATGATGTAGGGCAAAAGTACATGAAGGCAATCATCCAAACTGGAACCAAATAACTGGAGGACTTCAAGCAGTTGCAAAGTGTATTCTCTTTGTTTACTTGTATCATACATTAGTATACGTAAGATCTGAGGTACAATTTGTGGAAGATGAGGTTTTACTTCAGAGCCAACAGCGTGCACTAACTGTTCTAACAACGATAGATATATATTCTGATCTTGGCTTTTCATAGTCCAATTTTCCTGGAAAGAAAAACAAAGAAACATTACATTGGATTATATAATACATGCATTTTACTTATTTCAGTCATTGGGTTGCAGCCATGCTGGGGCATCACCTTGAAAGGTTTTAGCTGAGCAAATCAACCCATTTTTTAAAGTCTGGTATTTTGTCTGTTGATCTCTTTCGCCAAACTGCTAAGTCATGGAGACATAAACCAAAACCAGTTGTCAAGCAATGCTAAGAGAGAGAGAGAGAGAGACAAAGACAGACATGTGTACATGTGCAAACACACACATACACAAACAAGGCGCTTGCTCACATTTTCCGTCCACCAAATTCACTTACAAGACTGGTCAGCTTGGGGCTATTAGAAGAGATTTACCCAAGGTGCCACACAGACTTACAAATGACATTAAAACTAATGAATTAAGAGCAAGTGGTGGTAGACATTTAATCACACATTGGTTATGGCTTAAATATCTTAAGTATATCCATAGGTCTGGTCAGTCAGAGATGACCAAGGGCTAAACAATAACAATAATTCTAATTTTGGCAAAAGGCCAATAATTTTGAGGGGAAGGGTCAAGTCAATTACATAGACCCCAGTACTCAACTGGAATTTATCTGGCATGCTAATAATAATAATAATTGCTGAGACTATTTCCAATATCTTACCTTAATTAGTTGGAAAATATCTCCCAGAAAGTTCCGCACATGTTGTTTAGCAAAGGTGACTAAAAATCCCAGTTGCTGGAACATGAACTGTAACGAGAAATAAAGGAGAAATTAATCAGATAACAGAATAATTTTCATTAGAAACAAATTAACACCAAAGCAAGATTTTAACATGGAAAACTTTGAAACTTTGGATACGTGAGTATTATTTCAACAGTAGAAGACTGTCAACATTTGCTGACAAACCCTTTTCTGCTATAATCGAGTGTGAACTCTTAGTATAAATAATCCTTTTACTCTGGAAATAAGACATAGCCACTCAAAAAAAAAAAAAAAGAAGCCATTTGTCTTTATTGTAGAAAGCAGTTTTATATTATACTGATCTATCTTTTGTTGAAGAATGTAATGTTTGAAACTATTTTTTTGAGATATGTCAAGTTTATTGAAGCAATGTGAGTTGCAGGAAATACCAATTCTATTTTTTGGTCGATATTTAACATCAATTCCGGAATGAAGTGAAGATCATTGTCGACCTCTATGCATTTCATTCAAAATATGATTATGAAAGAGTTAAATATCGAAGAGTGTATAAATGCTGTGAAGGATAAGGATACAATGCTGTACCACAGACCACAATGTCAGTAATTTAAACTATTGTTTTGTCTCCAGAAAACATGTCATATACATATTCTATAAATTGTATCTTAGGTTGGTATCGGTGGTCTCCGTGTTGATGCGATTTTAATTTTGATCAACATCTTGCCTCACTCTTGCTTGTTGGCCCCACCCCCTCCGTCTCACTTGTTGACCATGCCCCAGTCTTTCTTACTGACACTCCTCAGTCTAGCTAACTGATAACAGGTTCCACTCTAAGTCAAAGAGGTCAGCAATAAAAAAAAAAGAAGTCAACAGTCAAGCAATACACAAATATTGAAATTAACAAAAACCATCCCAATTGCATTAATATGGGGAAAAAGTGAGTAAAACTAGTGGAAATGTATATTAAATGAATAAAACAGAGATACAGAACAGAATTACAAACCTCTTTCACATTAACTTCAGCTTTGCGGGTGACTGTCACATATGCATTAACAATCTGGTCAAAGTAGGGTACATTTCTAGACCCAAGACTTTTAAATATGAATGAAATAGACTGGATGAGTAAAGAGTGGTCCGAGCTAAAGCAAGCCTTACGCATTATCCTCATCAGTGCCGACACAACAACAGCAGGGTAGAAGTCTTCTAAGGAGGTTGGAGCACCCATCATTACTAGAAGTTCATTGGTACTGTAGTCAGCTACAACAAACAAACCAAATTAGAATTATTAATACATGGATATAATGCTTTGCAAGCACAAATGTGATGATGGTCATAACAGTGATGCTGGTAATGACAATGAAGGGTAATTATGAGAGGGAAGATGGAGTCAGTTTTCCCCCTACATCATCCCGTCATGCACCTGGATTCATCATCAGTAATTTTTTCTGGGATCGTTAGGTGTTATGGGTCTTTCAAAGTCAGATACCCTCACCCAGTAAAAAAATTCATAGATTCATTACAAGTAGAGGACATCATCGACTAAATAAAATATTATAGATTCTCACCCAGAGGAATTGATGTTTGTGAATCACTAGAAGACTTGTTAATCACAAACGAGTCAATTGAGGCGCCACTCAGAGTCAATCCAGATTCTTCTTTCATTCGACTCACATTTAATTTGTTTTTATGGGGATCCAATGCTCCCAGGATACCCAGCACACGTACAACCTGAAAATAACAAAAAGAACCCAATTAGCAATATCTCTAATTTTCAGCTCAAATATCAAAGAATATTCAATATAGGAGCTGATAGTTACAATTATTAACATAGACTTGCAGATGTTAGCCTTTTCTAGCTCAATACTCACTGACCCTGAATTACTGAACGGCATTCCACAAATGTCCCCATCATCACCATCATTTAATATCCGCTTGCTGGCATGGGTCGGACAGTCCAACTGAGTTCCAGTGTCATCTTTGGCATGGTTTCTACAGCTGGATGCCCTTCCTAATGCCATCCATATTACAATGTGCCAGCATAGATCAATCACTGACCCCACAGCCTAGTTGTTGTCTATGGTTCTGTCATTTGATACACCTTAAGACCAATCCCTTACTCAATCCTGTCTATCATAACCACATCTCTGATTCATCCTCTGCCAATAATAACCAGCAACAATTCAAACTGAACACAAAACCTCGTACTTTCATCTTCATCCTCCAATCAAAGCAGGTCTAAGGAGTTTATCAACAGAACCTCCTCACCAGTTTAATTAATAAGAAAAAGCATACAGAGATTCCATGTGTAGTAGTGATTTCACATTAGGTTACAAAATATCAATGCCAGAAAAGCAAACGTTCCAACTGAATTCACTCTCCTTCAAACAATGTCCTTAACCTGTACTTGTATTTTTACTATAATCTTCATTAAATGGTCTCTAAGCTTGCATCTACTATGTACCTTTCACATACTGCTTTTTCCAGCACACCAAATATTTCAGACTTAAATTTTTACAGCCAAAAACAGACAGGTCAACTTACACACCAAAGCAACTTCGGAGGACCAAAAGCTCCATGTAAAATGCAGCAGGATTTGGAAAGTGATGATATTTGAATATTTACACAAATTTACATTATATACTATGCCCACTTGTATGCCAGAAAATATGACATACACAATCATACTAACCTCTCGTCTGACACTATGTGTCTGCTCTGTTTTCATGAAATTAAGAAGAATTCCCAATAGAGCAGGATATTTTTGGTAAGGTTCTACAACATAGCCAGTGCTCTCAATCAATTGGCCTAAAGTCCAAAGAGAAACCTGAAATAGAAAATATTTCAAGTTAATTTTTAAAATAAACTGCTAATTAGCAACACAATTCATTTACCTCCTAATTTAATCCACTTTTCAAAAAGTGCATAAACAATAGTTTCCGTCCATTCATCTTCTCTGCCTACCATCCCTGGGAGGGCCGAGAGATCCTCAGGCACTTCTTCCATAAGGTTTTATCAGAAGCAACTATCATTCGACTTTCAGGTTGGATTCTCAAACATGACCATCTGAAAGTATGGGTATTATTCAACTATTTTGTTCTTGGTCTGCCCCTACGCCACCTGCTGGTTGACTCAGTTTGAAGAATGTGTCTTGAGATTCTTTCCTGCAACATTTTGATCACATGTCCATACAAATTACTACAGCAGTGAGTTCACAATACAGAGATCTAAATGCTCAACCAGGAAAAATACTCTGATCTTCGTGCTGTGCACCCTGTTACATAGGGTTACTCCAGAGAGCCTTTGGAGGAACCCCATCTCAGCTGCTTAACCCAACCTTCATGACCATAAGTGAGGATAGACACGTAAACCAAAGTGAAGAAAGTGAGTTTGGTTTCTTTACTGACCTCTTCTCTGGATCTAATGGAGGCATAGGAGTCGCTGTGTGGTAAGTAGCTTGCTTATGAACCAAATGGTTCCGGGTTCAGTCCCACTGTGTGGCACCTTGGGCAAGTGTCTTCTACTATAGCCTCGGGCCGACCAAAGCCTTGTGAGTGGATTTGGTAGATGGAAACTGAAAGAAGCCCGTCGTATATGTGTGTGTGTGTGTGTGTGTGTGTGTGTGTATGTTTGTGTGTCTGTGTTTGTCCCCCCAGCATTGCTTGACAACCGATGCTGGTGTGTTTACGTCCCCGTAACTTAGTGGTTCGGCAAAAGAGACCGATAGAATAAGTACTAGGCTTCCAAAGAATAAGTCCTGGGGGTCGATTTGCTCGACTAAAGGTGGTGCTCCAGCATGGCCGCAGTCAAATGACTGAAACAAGTAAAAGAGGAGTGAGTGCTTTACTGTGCCAGGACACCTACAATTCTAGCATCCAGTTCAGCTTCTTGCTTTCCATCATGCATCAACACAGCCCTGAGATATTTTAAACTTGTCTCAGTGATTTGTTCACCCGTTAACAGAGGGAAAACTTTCTTGAGAGTCCTTCCATTGCCATTTGCAACCTGATCGAGGACATGGCCGCTCTACTCCAAGTCTGCTTCAAAACTGATAACAGAATATCAAATTAAATAAACGTGACTAGAGAATTAACAGTACACACACACATTTACAACAGAAATTTCTTATGGAAAAAATTATATATTTACTTCTCTCTTCTCAACAGATGTAAGATCCTGTAAGGTGTTCAGAATAATAGGCAATAATTCATCAACCCACTTCCTCATCTCCAAACCACTGACCTAAAAAGAATATCAAAAAACAAAAATAAATTTGATCAGAAACATTACAGAATAATATTCTTTTTCAATATTTAACAACCTGGTAATAAGAATTATAGTAAATATGTAACAAGAAATCTGTTATTTAAAGGATCTTTATTTATTACTATCTTAAAGCAGAGAGGCAAACACTGTTTCCAGATCTTGATCTTCAGTAGAAGTAATAATATTTAGTCTATTATATTTGAAGAGACAAAAGGCTGATTTGATTTTTAATTAGGGAAGAACCAGTGAAGGAGCTTCAATGTGGCTGTTCAACCTGTTAGTAATGTGATTTAAGGGAGATTTAGCTGTCATTTCTATTTTTAAAAAGATAAGGAACATTGTATAATATAGACAGAGATATACTGTCTGAATAAATGATATCATATTCACAGTGAAATTGTCTTTGCTGACAAGATTAGAGCTGACATGAGACTAAACATCAACAAAGGCAGTTAGGGTTTATAAACCCTCCAGAACAATACTTTAGGGAGAGAGAAAAGCAAATAATCAGTTTTGAAAGATCTCAGGATGAAAGGCAAAGCCAACCTCAGCAGAATTTCAACAGAGCACATGAAGACAGACAAAAATGCCACTTAACACTTTTGTCCAGCAATGCTAACGATTCTACCAACTTTCAGCCAGAAGTAATATGACGAAGGTAATTTGTCTGATGCTCTACTGACTGTCAATTCCCAAAGAAAACAGTGTTTCTTTTGAAAAAATGTCTTACCTCAGCTTGTTCTCCAATGGCTGCTAATACACTGATTGTGACACCAGGATGTGGATCTGGTTCTTTTAACTTGGGAATCAATACCTTCAGATTTGGAGAAAAAAAATTAGAAAAGTGGAGTGAATTCAATCTAGAAAATATGTGACAAGCAATATAAACGGTGATGACTTCATTGCAATGTAATCCCAAGTAAATGTTTATAATTACACAGAGATGGTCGAGTGGTGAAGAAGCTTACTTTCCAACCACACAGTTTTGAGATCAATCCCACTGTGTGGCACTTCCAGCAAGCATCTTCTATTAAAGCCCCAAGTGGGAGTAGATTTGCTAGATGGAAACTGAAAGAAGCCTCTCATAGATATGTGTGTCTTTCCAAGGGTTGATATCACATGCTAGTTATAAATGGACATCAACCATCACGCAGGTGATGTTTCTAATCTTCTATGGAAACATGTCAGGCCATGGGGAAAATATCGACTAGATGAGGATTGGCAACTGGAAGGGCAACAGGCCATAAACAATCTGTCCCAATAAATTTTATCTGACCCAAGTGGATATTAAAACAATGATGAATTACATTAATAATTGTTTTACTGAAAATTTCATTTATGAAATTTTTATTTTTCTTTCAAAGTATGTCAAAATTTCTGAATCAGCATGATTTGCAAAAAATACTAATTCTAGTTTTTGGTAGATATTTAACATCATTATTGCAATAATCATGAAATTTAATTTTGTAGTCAAAGGATTAAACTTTGGCTTCAATGGACATTTACCATGGTTACATGGGAATTTAAATTATGAAAATAACTTACTGACAGGATAACTTTCCACCAGACACAAGCCATTTATTATAAAAGTGGGAAATGGTGAAAGTTAACCACAATTCCTGGTCATTATTTTATCAATTCCATAACCACCAGTGGAACTTGAATTCAGTACAAAGAAGTATCAATGTACGATATTTAAGTCAAATGCTTTCATTTTTTTTTTTTTAATGTTACATTAAGTTTTCCAACTTTTCATGAATGGTTTTGTTGTTCTTACAATTGCAAGCCCTTCCTACAACTTCCTATGAAGAGGTGATAGGATATAATAATAGCAGGGTATTGGTATTAAGATACATTTACTGGTTGAGAGCACCTGATAATATCTGCTCAATAAGTAAAATGACCCTTTTTTTTTTTAACCATATTTCTATTGAAATACACTGCCTTTGTCTTATTTAGTTTTGAAAAGAATCAGGGACTTAGTAAAACAACTTTTTAAACTAGTGTTCAGAACATAAATTAACAGGAAACTTTGATGGGAGCTTTTAATTAAGATCACTTTAAAATAGGAAGCTTGTAGAACAGAACCTGGGGGTGATCCTAGGCAGGTTGGGATCAAAACAGTTAAAGATATATAAATGGTAAGGGAAATGATTTTGCTTTTTAATGATGTCATCAAATCTATTGTCTTAAAAAGAAAAAAAGATAATTTGTAAAACCTTGAGAATGGGTTCTGCATACGGTCTGATTAAGCGAGAAGCATTGGAGGCGAGATGACCAAGCACACGGGCAGCCTGTTCCTTGCTACGACCCACTCCACTGTGTTCGAGTTCAGTCAAAATCTATAAAGACAAATTCAAATACTTCACAAAGATGACCAAAAGTATGCAAATCTTGATAACATTTAAGAGATAAAAAAAAGGCATTTTTTTAATTTTAAAAGTGAATCTGTAAAATTGGATAAATTAATAAGACTTGATGAAAAAAGAATATGAATGTTTGCAACAAAGACCTTTATATCTAGAAGGAAAACGTTTTTTTCATTGTATTAGTTAACTTGAGTAAGATGGATAGTGAACATAGCCTTTATAAGCATTGGTACACTGAAAGGATAGTTAGGTATGGTTTATGCAGTTACTGATTCTATTTAACAATAACATCAAAATCTAAAGCTTCAGACATGAATGAAGTTTAATTTAACCCATTACCTACCAGAGATCTCATATGAGATCACTTAAAAATTACAAATTTCGTAATTATCTGTCAATATTTACACATATCTAACCTTTTTGCTATATCTACTAGGTATATTTCTCTGATATTCAAATGAGGTTTGCTAATTTTTCACCCAATATCTCGCTTATTTCTATTTAAAATGTTATTTTGATCATTCCAGCGTGTTTCTAAGGCTGTTTTATGCTAGAAATCAAAGTTTCATAAAAAAAATCCAGTAAATAGAATTATGGGAGGTAATGGGTTAATGTAAATTAATATTTTATTCAAGTGCAACAGTACAAGCTAATGCAACATACTGTTTCACTTGAATAAAGTATTAATTTACATTAAATTAAACTTCATTCATGACTGAAGCTTGGTTATGGTTGGAAAATCTTTGATTATAGACCTGCATGATCAGAGTTGACCTGGAGTTCCACAATAATTGGCATGCAAAAATAGGTTGGATAGTAGAGAAGTAGAGCGAGTACTGTCTGTCATACAGTATTTGACACAAGAATCTGTTGCATATCAGAGAAGTATGGCCCACAGCTGGGCTCACAATGAGTTGTTTGGCCAATGACCTGGTGTGAGAGGTCAGTCAATCAGGACTGGTCTGGAGAGACACAACACCAGCAACAACAAGCAATATGATAACAAAATACATATACTGTACAATTGATAAAAGAGTATTTTTTTTCACCTGGATTAATGTTTTTCTTAATGTCGGCATAATATATGCAGGATTTCTGTTGCTAAGACGACCAATTATGCAAATAGCAAGCTCCCGTATCTCAAAGACTTCATCATTGAGAACAACAAAAAGAGCGTTCAGGTTTTCGGCTTGAGCAAGATGTGGGTCAAAACGCTCATCTAGCACAGAAAGAACACAATAGCGGATCTCTGGCTCTGAAAAATGGAACAGAATACAAAATCACAAAAGTATTCAATATATTTTAAACATCATTATTAATAAAATAATAACAATAGAAATAAAAACCTGAAATGACTGCCTTTGTGTCCCTATAGAAATAAACAAAAAGAGCTCCTCAGCAAAGCCAAGAGTTTAAAATAGGCTTGAAATGGATCACATGTGATATGGCTTAACATCAGGTAGGCTGCAACACTAACACTACTCTGCCAAATCACTGCTCTAATAATAATGGCTTCAAATTTTCATACATCATCGTTCATCGTTTAACGTCCGCTTTCCATGCTAGCATGGGTTGGACGATTTGACTGAGGACTGGTGAAACCGGATGGCAACACCAGGCTCCAATCTAATTTGGCAGAGTTTCTACAGCTGGATGCCCTTCCTAACGCCAACCACTCAGAGAGTGTAGTGGGGGCTTTTACGTGTCACCCGCACGAAAACGGCCACGCTCGAAATGGTGTCTTTTATGTGCCACCCGCACAAGCCAGTCCAGGGAATTTTAGTGGGGAATGGGGAAGTTGATTACATCAACCCCAGTTGCTCAACTGGGGCTTATTTTATTGACTCTGAAAGAACGAAATTAACCTTAATGGAATTTGAAGTCAGAATATGAAAAACTGGAAGAAATGTTGCCGAGCATTTTACTTGATGCACTGACAATTCTGCCTTCTTACCACCTTTGTCTTAATAAACAAGTACTCCTAAACTAAAAATGGCTTGTATACATATAAGAATGAGAGAACTGTATAAAGTTAGACCATAGTTAAAAAAAGGTACTAAAATATGTCTGTCACGGAAAACTAAAGACATATAATTGCTGGGTTCTTTGTTCAACATCATTTCACATTTGCTTCATTATAAAATGAAAATATTAAATAGAAAAGTAAACAAAGCAAAGGATGTTTACCTGGATCTGTGATACCAACTATCAGTAATTTTTTCAAAACATCAGCCACTGTGTTCATTGTCTTCATACTATGCTTCTGTTGACCTTCAAGAGCCTAATAAAATATAAATAAATAAAAGAAGCTAAAACAAAATAGTAATACAATTCTTTCTACTCTAGACACAAGGCCTGAAATTTTGAGGGAGGGAGGGAGCTAGCTGATTACAGTGACCTGCTTTTCCTGCTTTTCAGCTACTATTTTCGGAAAGACGTTTTTGCCCCCCACCCCAATTTCGTCATTTTTCACTTTTTTCCGTAACTCTAACCCTAAAACCCCAACCCTAACCCTCTAACCCTAAAGCTAAAAGACGTCATAAATAACAGTGACAAATGAAATATACAGTGCTGATAGTTGTTGTTGACAAACAATGGCAGTAATTTTATTCAGTTGAATACACATCATTGATTGGTTGAAATTACCAAAATACAACAACTTTAACACGAAATAACTTCGTAAATAGAAACTTTTCTCAACAACACTAAGAGTAAAAGATGTTTTATATGACACATTCTACTAGTATATGAAGTTTGAAAGTGCTTAGTTACAGAAAATTGATTTCTCGATCTGCCATTGAAAAGGAAAAGATCCGGCTTGTGGAACAGGCATTTATTCCTATAATCCCCTGCTGTACACACTTCAGTAACATGGAGGTTCATCCTGTTTAAAACTATTAAGTAATAAAAATCATTATTCATCTTAGCATGGGAAAAAATGGAAATGAGAGAGAAGAAATTTACTCACAGTTAACAATGGAATCAAAAGTCTTGCACATGTACGTATTGCTTCAGATCGGATTTTCTTGGATCGGCTGCACAAGTAATTCTCCGCACAATGCAACACAAATTGAGTGAGAGAATGACCTAATGAGGAGAGAAAGGAGAAACAGTGAAGATGTATGAAACAAGAAACCAACAAATTTAAAAAGTCCCACCAACCGTGAAAACATTAATTTTCATCATTATAATATCATTTCATAAATGATATTAAAGATAAAACATTGACTTTCTGGATACTGGTCAAGAACCTCTCCCAATTTGTACTAATCTAGGAGCAGGAACTTCAAATTCTGGCAGCCAGCAGATTAGTTTACTGGTACCTCGTACATACCAGTTTTTTTTTTCATAGTACAGTATTAATAAACTTGTATAATTTATACTAATGTACAGGTGCCTGTTCTACATTTAACTATTTAAGTAAATTTAATACTTCTTAAATTTTGAGGCAACTGCTCCTGGTTTGAAAAAAAAGTTATTGGGAAAGGCTTTGGAACTAAAAGATTTCAGAACATTGATGTTTTTACTTGTACATCATCTGTTAACTATTTCTCTTGTGCATTATTGGTATATGATGGTTAAGAAATATATCTTCATAATTTCCAATCTGTTTTTCCATGTTTGCAGGGGTTGAAAAAGTCTTCTCCAAACTCACATCTCACCACTTGTGGAAGTCCTTTGTCATGTTTTTCACCAAGTTACACCCACAATGTATCTCTTTTTATACATTTGAATTTTATTCAATTCAATTGAATTCAGTTGTTGTCTTAAATTCATGCTTATTCATTTTCTAAGCTTCCTAAATTCATGCTACGTTATATTCTAATCACCCAGAATTCATTGCTCTTTTAAAAAATTACGATTTATGCATTGTTGTCTCTCAAATATTTAAAATCTACAATTAAGAGCCCTATCTACTCGCTGGCGGTTGAGAAATGTTTGCAGGTTGTAGGTACTGTTTTGCTTATGAATTCTTCCAATTGCAAGTTTTCTTTTCAGGTACACGACACTGCTTTTCCCCTTCCCAGGCTACAGGCCCACACCCCCAACACCCATACTGTTAGGATTGGCACTCTCAACGTCGGTACGCTGAAAGGTAGATCTGGTGAAATTGTTGAGATGCTTGAACGGAGATGCGTAGATATGTGCTGCATCCAGGAAGTAAGATGGAGAGGAGGTTCTGCAAGGTTCCTCACAGGCAAAGAACACAGGTACAAGATTTTCTGGGCAGGGAACACTGACGGGGTCGGGGGCGTAGGAATACTTCTAGCGGAGAAATGGGTGGATAAGGTAATCAAGGTCGTTAGAGTAAGTGACAGAGTACTTAAGATCAGACTAGTGCTTCATCATAGATTAGCTACTGTCATCTCAGCCTATGCACCTCAACCTGGGCTACCAGATGGTCTGAAAGACCAATTCTATGACACCCTCTTGCAAACTACCTCGTCGACGAGTGACAGGGACCTTCTCTTTGTGGCTGGAGACTTCAACGGTCATGTCGGACGTCGTGCTGGGGGCTTCCATGGCATACATGGAGGCTATGGCTTCGGTTCCCGCAACGAGGAGGGAACCAGACTGCTGGAGTTCTGTGATGCAACCAATCTTATGGTCTGCAATACCAACTTCAGGAAACCTGCCAGTCACCTAGTCACCTACCGCTCCGGCAGACACTCTAGCCAAATCGACTACATCCTCGCCAGAAATAGGGAAAGAGGGCGGCTTATAAATGCCAAAACCTACCCTGGCGAAGAATGTACCCCACAACATAGATTAGTAGTTAGCGACTTTGGGATTAAGGCAAAATGGGTGCCCAGAATTAGACAGGCTTGGAGAAGAAGGGTGTGGAAGCTTAAAGACCCTGCAAACGGACAGAGACTTAGAGACAAGTTACTTGAAGCATTTAACGAAATAGAAGGGGATATAGCATCATACAACGTGGAAGACAATTGGAGATTTCTGCGGGACAACCTGTTGAAAGCCACCGACCAGATTTGTGGGTGGTGTAAGGTCCCCTCCCAACCCAGAGTAACGTGGTGGTGGAACAAGGAGGTAGACAGGGCTATTAGACAAAAGAAACAAGCTTGGAAGGACTGGAAGAACGGTGGTAGCAGGGAATTGTACCAATGTGCCAGAAGGGAGGCTAGGCGACAGGTTTATTTAGCCAGAGGGGAAGCAGATAAGGAAAGATTTGCCAATGTTCTGCGCCGTGAGGACCAAAGACTCGAGGTATTTCGTGTTGCAAGACAGTGTAGGAGAGAGAATAGTGATGTTGTAGGAGAGAAATGTGTTCGCATGGATGATGGTACGCTTGCATTAAATGAGGATGCAAAGAAAGAGGTCTGGAGATGCCACTACGATAGATTGCTTAATAAAGAGAATGAATGGGAGAAAGAGAGCCTGCCTTATGTCGACCCAATAGAGGGACCAGCTATCCGAGTTGATAGTACCAGGGTAGATAAAGCAATTAAGAGTATGAAGACTGGGAAAGCCCCCGGCCCATCAGGAATCACTGCAGAGATGCTCAAAATATCTGGCAGTGTTGGCTATAGCCTAGTCACCCGTATTACGAACCAGGTGATACACGAAGGAGTCATACCCTATGACTGGTGTAGCAGCATCATAGTCAACTGCTACAAAGGTAAAGGGGACGCTTTAGATACAAATAATTACAGAGGCATCAAGCTGTTAGATCAGGTTATGAAAGTTACAGAGAGGGTCATAGCCCAACTAATTAGGGAGCGAATCAATTTAGATGAGATGCAGTTTGGGTTCGTGCCAGGTAAAAGCACTACTGATGCCTTATTTCTAGTGAGACAGTTGCAAGAGAAATACCTAGCTAAGGATAAACCTCTGTACCTGGCTTTCGTTGACATGGAGAAAGCCTTTGACAGGGTCCCCCGATCCCTTATCTGGTGGTCAATGAGGAAACTTGGGATAGAAGAATGGTTAGTGAGAGCTGTGCGAGCCATGTACAGAGATGCTGCCAGTAAGGTGAGGGTTGGAAATGAGTACAGCAATGAATTCCGGGTAGAGGTAGGGGTCCACCAAGGTTCCGTCCTCAG
The DNA here is from genome assembly GCF_046866305.1 of Octopus bimaculoides. Taxonomy (NCBI): domain Eukaryota; kingdom Metazoa; phylum Mollusca; class Cephalopoda; order Octopoda; family Octopodidae; genus Octopus; species Octopus bimaculoides. The sequence goes on along the minus strand of NC_142939.1, from coordinate 7,417,787 downwards.
CCCCCTATTATTTACCATAGTCCTCCAGGCAATCACAGAGGAGTTCAAGACAGGTTGCCCCTGGGAGCTCCTCTATGCTGATGACCTTGCCCTAATTGCGGAGTCACTATCAGAACTAGAGGAGAAGTTTCAGGTGTGGAAGCAAGGTCTAGAATTGAAGGGCCTTAGAGTCAACCTAGCTAAAACCAAAATCCTAATAAGTAGGAAGGTAGATAAAACACAAACCCCTTCAGGTAGATGGCCCTGCTCAGTATGTAGAAAAGGAGTAGGTAGTAACTCTATAAGATGTACCCGGTGCAAGCTATGGACACATAAGAGGTGCAGCAACATCAAAGGCAGGTTAACTAGCAAGTTAGTTTTTGTTTGTGGCAGATGTTCAGGTGCAATAAAGACTGCAAACAAACAGGAAACAACTTCTATCTCATTCCAGGGTGAAAAACTAGAGGTAGTCGATAGCTTCCGCTATCTGGGCGACCAAGTTAGTAGTGGGGGTGGGTGCGCTGAAAGTGTAGCTGCTAGAATAAGAATAGCCTGGGCAAAGTTTAGAGAGCTCTTACCCCTGCTGGCGACAAAGGGACTCTCACTCAGAGTAAAAGGCAGACTGTATGACGCATGCGTACGAACAACCATGCTACATGGCAGTGAAACATGGGCTGTAACTGCTGAGGACATACGTAAGCTCGCAAGGAATGAAGCCAGTATGCTCCGTTGGATGTGTAATGTCAATGTGAATACCCGTCAGAGTGTAAGTATCTTGAGAGAAAAGCTGAACATTAGAAGCATCAGTTGTGGCGTGCAAGAGAGACGATTGCGCTGGTATGGACATGTGGTGAGAATGGAGGAGGATAGCTGCGTGAAAAAGTGCCACACCCTAACAGTTGAGGGAACCCGTGGAAGAGGTAGGCCCAGGAAGACCTGGGCTGAGGTGGTGAGGCAAGACCTTCGTACATTGGGCCTCACCGAGGCGATGACTACGGACCGAGACCTTTGGAAATGGGCTGTGCGTGAGAAGACCCGGCAAGCCAAGTAAGATCGTTGCCAGTGCCCCTGGACTGGTTCTTGTGCGGGTGGCACATGAGATGCACCATTTTGAGCGTGGCCGTTGCCAGTACCGCCTGACTGGCTCCTGTAGGATTTTCGAGCGAGATCGTTGCCAGTGCCCCTGGACTGGCTTGTGCGGGTGGCACATAAAAGACACCATTTCGAGCGTGGCCGTTTTCGTGCGGGTGACACGTAAAAGCACCCACTACACTCTCTGAGTGGTTGGCGTTAGGAAGGGCATCCAGCTGTAGAAACTCTGCCAAATCAGACTGGAGCCTGGTGTTGCCATCCGGTTTCACCAGTCCTCAGTCAAATCGTCCAACCCATGCTAGCATGGAAAGCGGACGTTAAACGATGATGATGATGATGATGAGCATATAAATTATTTTTAATGTACTGATATTACATTTACCCTTTTGCTACATCTCTGTTGAAATACCTTTGGCTCAAATAATTTTGAAAATAATAATGAATTCAGTAAAATAACTTTTTCATTATTAAGCTGGTGTTTTGAATATAAATTAATATGAAATTTTGATGGTAGGTTTTAATTAAGATGATTTTAAGACATGGAGTTTGTATCATTGAACCAAGGACAGATTCAGGTGAGTTGGTGCCAAAAATGTTTAATTTCCTTTACATATAGGATAAACAACATACGTCTTTGTGCCTATATTCTCATTTTGGAGGGAACATTACTCTTTGTCTTCAAATTAAAGATAGCTATTAGCTCTGATCAAATAAACCTGTTAATTTTTATACAACAGTTGTAACTCTTAAATAACACTACAACATTTAAAAAACAAAAATGTTTTCAGTTATTGCCTTGAACAAAAGAAATGAATTTGGTTTACCTTCAAAATCAAAACTGCCCAGAGTTGAGAGTGCCAATGTAATACTAGTGTCATCTTGAGAATCACTACCAGCTGCAAAAGGAAATAAATACACAATCAGTAAACAATAACGCATCTCTCTCTCACACACACAGATAACATTAGTTCCCCCCCCCCTTTTTAATGTCCATTTTCCATGCTGGCACGAATTGGGCAGTTTGACAAGCCAGAAAGATGCACCAGTTTCCAAATGTCTGTTCTGGCATGGTTTCTATTACTGGATGCCTTTCCTAAAGCCAACCACTTTACAGAATGGACTGGTTGCTTTCTACATGGCGCCAACAAGGTCACCAAGTAACTTGCAAGACAAGACCCCCACAAATGAAGGGAAAGTAGTACTGAGGGAGTACCAGGTGATGAGAGGTTAAAGTATGACCGAGGGACAGAAACAGGTGTTTTGCTGTATAGGAGACACATGGCTACCAGAGAGAGAAAGAGAAGATAGGGAAGATGTGTCAGGGAATACTCCAAGTTACAGGAAGGTGTGTATATAAGTAGTACAAAGGACTGGATAAGGTGAGTGCAAAAGTAAGATTTTGAGAATGTGAAGGGAAGAAGGGAAACACTGAGAGGAGAACATGGGTAGAGGAAAGGGGCTGCAGCTCTGAAATAAGAGATAGTTTTAATGAGAACATGGATTATAAAAATCGGGGTTTGCTTACCAGACGACCCAATGGGTAAATTCTTGGGAGCACCAGGATGCTGAAGTGGTCGACCAATCAGAATCAAGGACAACATCCTAAGTAACCCATCTTGGATATCTTTCTTCATCTGGGGGATATAGGTAGCCAGATCCCGCAGTGCGGCTGTCAATGCAGGACTGATGGAGAAAGGAAAAAAATTGAATTAACAAAATAAGATGAAAATGATTAACAAAAAACAACAAAGGAAATATCACTTTGACCAAGTACAAGGTTGATATTAAAACAAGAAACAAAAAGAATAATTTGATTTATGGTATTTTTTTTAGTGAACCCCCACACACACTACAGAAGGGAGGGCAAAATACATACCACCCGTGGTCATGTCAGAACCCTAAAGCACCAAACTAAAAAGAAAAAAAAAACTCCCACAAGATCTCAAGTCTTGCAGATCTATTCTAGCATCACGATGATCATCATCATTTAATATTCACTTTTCCATGCTCACATGGGTCAGATGGAATTTGTTGAGGCAGATTTTATACAGCTGGATGCTTTTCTTGTTATTAGCACTTACCCGTTTCCAAACATGGTAATATTTCCCATGACAGATTGGAAAGAAACATTACATGTATGATATGGACACTTGTTTACAACTACCATGTGATGTCAAAACATGGGTGCACACCCACGCACATAAATGATAAGCTTCTTTCAGTTTCCATCAACCAAATCTACTAACAAGGCTTTGGTTGGCCTGAGGCTATGTAGTAGAAGACACTTACCCAAGGTGCTGCATAATGCAACTGAACTTGAGACCACATGGTTGAGAAACAAGAATCTTGACCACATCACACAAGCATACTGGCACCATACTTACCATTCATCCCACTACTCAAACAACAACAACAACAACAATAATGAAAAATAAGAAACCATAACATTCTAAGATGACCATAAATAAGAGAATATGCAGAGTCCCAGAATGACTGGTCCAAAGCAAGAACAACCAACATTTCAGTAGGTTAGAACTATCATTAAATTATTTAAGCATTTACCTTAAACCTGTGAACAGCATGGAGTCCAAGATGTCCTTCATGTCACGAGCAATTGAAGTCTCCAAAGCTCTCCCCAACATGCTGATACAGGTAAAAACGGAAGGTTCCACAGAGATAGCTTTCTGTTTCCTGAAAGACAAAATACTTTTTTAATTAGATTTATCTAATGACAACTACAAGCAATGAAACAAACCAGATAATCTTCCAGTTTTCTTCCTAATTTTTATAAGTACATCAGAATAAAATAAAATGGGAAACTTGATATTTTATTAAAAATAGAATGCGAGATGAAAAAAATAAAATTCACTGCAGAAATAAAGCTATTTTGTTACAGTTTAATGGTGGTCAACTGAGTTTTGGATTATTATCATTTAAGCATCCACATTCCATGCTGGCATGGATTGGACAGTATAACAGGATCTGATGGGTTCAAGGACTGCATTGTGATCCAGTGTCTCCTTTGGCACTGGGTCACAATGCCAAAAGCTGGATGCTCTTCCTAAAGTCAACATTAGAAAAATCTGGAAAAATGTATTTTATTTCTGTTTGCATCTCTTCATTTAGATTTTTGTTCCTTCAAATTTATTTTTCTTATTTTCTGGGAAATCATTACTGTCTCATTAAAATTTTTATATTCGTTAACATAATCTGATGTAAATATTGTACAAGAGATGAAACTGGCTTTCATCCTTATCTGGTGGGCAATGCAGAAACTAGGGATAGACGAGTGAGTGGTTAAAAAGGGCTGTACAGGGATGCTGTCAGTAAGGTTTGGGTCAGCAACGAGTATAGTGAAGAATTCCAGGTAGAAATAGGGGTTCACAAGGATCAGACCTCAGCCCCCTCTTATTCATCAGTCCTCCAGGCAATAAGAGAGGAATTCAAGACAGGCTGTCCCTGGGAGCTCCTCTATGCTGATGACCTTGCTCTCATAGTTGAATCATTACCAGAACTAGAGAAGAAATTTCAGGTGTGGAAGCAAGGTCTAGAATCAAAGGGCTTTAGAGTCAAAGTTACAAAAACCAAAGTCCTAGTAAGTAGGAAGGTGAACAAATCACAAACACCTTCAGGTAGATGGTCCTGCTCGATCTGCAGAAAAAGTGTGGGTAGAAACTCCATGAGATGTCCCCAGTGTAAGCTATGGACACATAAGAGGTGCAGCAACACCAAAGGAAGGTTAACTGGGATGATAGTTTTTGTGTGCAGCAGATGCACAGGGGCAATAAACACCAAAGATGCTCAGAAAACAGATTCCATCACATGCCAGGGAGAGAAACATTCCAAAACAAAAAGAGACTTAAAATGAAAAGTGGTTTTTATTTACTTTTGTGGTAAATCCTTGGGTGGTAGAGCACTTCTCACAAACTCCATGATCCGATTGCAAAAGCTGAAGATGTTATCCTTCACAGCAACTGCCAGGAGACCCACTGCTTGGAATGCTGCAGCCCTTTCTTTATCACGCCGCAAAGCATTAAGCAAGTATACGATGGTGTCTCGAAGGTACCTGGAGAAAAAAAACAGAAAAACCTCACAGTTTCTAAATATTTTTAACCATTATCATCATTTAACATTCCATCTTATTGATGGAAAAACAAAACTCAGAACTCTAACAAAAACAACCAGTGCTGCCACCACCACTTTTATGACCATAATGAATATTTTAATTATGCTAAAATGTCACCATTGAACAGCTCAATGGAATGTTCCCTTAAAAACTGAAGTCTCCAGAGTTGAATAAAGTCACAGGTGTTGCACAACATCAACTGTAAATTTATTTTAAAATTAAAAGAATATAAATTTAAACTTTCAGTATCCAGATTATTCTGTTAAATGTAATGCTTATTTATTTATTCACATTGTTTAGAATTAATCATGCATCATCTCATAGCTTTGAAATTTCAATGATGCGACTGTTTTTAGAATGACATTGCAGGGTACGTGCAAGAAGTTGGATCTGGCCAGTTTTAACATGAAACAAGTAGAAAATGTTAGCCAAATACGACCAGTTTAAGTGTTAAAGGGTTAAGCCCATTCTTTTAAAATTTTGTTTTAATAATAATAATAAAGAAAAAAAAACCATGAATGTAGTTAAGATTTTGATTTCATTACAAATCGATGAAATTTTGGATTAAGAGTATACACACACACAGTGTTAAGGTGCACTTACGTTCTGGAAAACAACTCTGGATCAAAAGCTGCCAACCTAGGAATGGCTTTCAGCATGACTTGTTGTACATAGCTGCTACGATTTCCTTGGTAAAGTTGATGAACCAAGTTAGCTACCTGTAATAAAGATCATATGTGCTCTCTTCAACAACTATTTTCATTGACAAGGTCAATTTTAATACAAGATGTGTTTTTGTCTTTATTGTTTTAGGCAGGATGTATAAATAATTTAACTGACTGCCCATATCCTATAACCTACTCCAGTATCTTAGCACATTATCAACCACAGACTGGCAGAGAAATGGATGAGTGGTTAAGAAGTTTGATTGCTAGTCACAAGACTTGGGGTTCAATCCTACTGAATAACACTGAGTGTCTTCTTCAAGCCTGGGGCTGACTAGAGCCTTGTGAGTGGATTTGATGGATAGAGACTTTACTGAATTATAAACAATACTCCATTACATAGAAGAAAATAAAATTATTAAAAAAGGAATGAATAGAATTGTAAAAAAGATTGTAGAAACCTTGTCATAGTTTTTGGTCATTAGCTCTTTGCAAACTCTACTTTCAAAGAGACCTCTTTTCTGAGGTGCTGATGCATGTGATGCATCGAAGACTATTAAAGGAGACTTTTGATGTAGTTGTTGGAAGCCACTGGTGTTGGCAGGGGATCTGCGGCGTGGAGAGAATTCCTGAAAAGAAAATTTTTAAAGACATTTCAAATAAGGTAAAAAAAAAAAAAAAAAAAAACAAACAAACTTTATTTTTAAATTGAATTGGAAACAAACATAGAAACAATCTCCCTCAATAGGTTGTGGAAAGCTATTTGAAGAGGAAAGGGTGAGGAAGAGAAAATGTGCATATTTTGTACTCTGCTACAAGTAGAATAATATATTAAGAATAAATATACAAAGAACGCTTGTTTATCAGTTGGCAGGTATCAGCACTGAGCAGCAACCAGCTTGTTCACTGAAATCATAAACAAAGCCATTGGCTTGAAAGGACCAAGGATGCTTCTGACTGGTGTTGAAGAATCCTTGCACCAATGAGTGGAGTGTGTTATGAGCACATTGCCATTGTAAAATGAAGTTGTGCTGCTGTGACATACACAACAGTGACTAGCATATCTGCATTCAAATCTGCTGGAACATATGAATAAATACGCAAATCTTGCTGTACACAGAGGAAACAACTCTTTTAATAATAGTATTATAATAATTATTATTATTACTATTATTATATAATAACCTATAAAACATGTTGTCCAATTTAGACTCCCTTTGTGTTGGAGTATGGATGTCTTGCTATAGGCTCACAAACATTAATACAAAATGTAATTATTGGAAAATATAAGATTTACATTTTTGAAACCCCTTTTTCTTACTTTTCATATCTTTTAATATTGAGAAGGAAATAAAGGAAAAAAAAACTAAATAAAAAGGAGTAGAGAAAGGTGAAGAAAATGGATAATCATAATGAGTATAAAGCCTACTCACCTTCACTGCTTTCTCAAACGTGTTTTGCTGAATGGCCAAGTCCTCCATTTCAACACGAAGGCGCTGAAGAAATTGAAAAACAAAATAATATAAAACAAATCAACAAAAAAAAAAAAAAGTATTATTCAGTATTTTCAACTCTTAAATTTAATTAAACTAATCAATAATAGGTTAGAAGTAAAGAATAGAAGGTTTATGGGACAATCCCTGCTGTAACTCTTTTCAATTCCTTATAATTAGATGGTTCACAGCTGAGTTCAACTACCACTATTTCAATCATTGTAGACTCACAGCTGAGCTATTTCAGTTCATTAACCCTATGCCATTTAAACTGGCACTAACATTCAGTTTTATATTCAAACTGGCCAGATTGAGCCTTTCCTAATGCCAACCACTTTACAGTGTGTTGGGTACTTTTAACATGGCCCCAGCACAAGCGTCTTTACGTGCCAGGAGTACTTTTTTATGAGGCACCAGCACAGGGTTCTTGCAGGCCAATCCTCATCACCAGGGGATGCGGCCTTAACACTTCTGCTGCGGAGGAGGATGGGTCTTCAAAGCATCAGGTATCTTGGTCCTTCGTTATGGATGCATAACATGCTTTTTATTCTGTTACTGTTTTCAGATATTGAACTGTTGCCATGCTGGAGCATTGCCTTCTATGAAACAATTTATCATATTGACTCCCCCAGCATGTTTCATTGAACATTAAACATCATCATCATCATCGTCGTTTAACGTCCGCTTTCTATGCTAGCATGGGTTGGACGCTTTGACTGAGGACTGGTGAACCAGATGGCTACACTAGGCTCCAATCTGATTTGGCAGAGTTTCTACAGCTGGATGCCCTTCCTAACGCCAACCACTCTGAGAGTGTAGTGGGCGTTTTACGTGCCACCGGCATGAGGGCCAGTCAGGCGGAACTGGCGACAGCCACGCTCGAAATGGTGTGTTTTACGTGCCACTTGCACAGGAGCCAGCCCATCGGCACTGGCAAGGATCTCGCTCGAATGTCTTTTCACGTGCCAGGGAGGCGACGTTGGTAACGGTTAACGGCCACGCTCGGAATGGTGTATTATTTTGGACCTTGGTGGGATTACAACTCAGAATGTTAATATGTGAAAGGATGTTACTAAATACCACATTTAGTTCCATGCTTTACTGATTTTTGCCAGCTATTTTGTTCTAGCAGAGAAAACATACTAACACTCAAAAAAAAAAAAAAAAAAAAAAAAAAAAGAAAAAGAAGGGGGGAACCCACCTCTCCTTCCATGTTACTGCATCGTAGAAGTTCATTGATTATCAGTAAAGATCCATGCAGCCAATCATCCTTGTTGAGACGTTTTTCTTTAGCAAGAGCATCACTGTATGGCCTCAAGGCTTCTTCTAGACAAGTCTAACAAATATTAATAAAATAAACTAAAATCAGTTCACAACAATTTCTGCAATAAACAAATTAAAACCTTTTCTATAAGAACCTACCTGATAGTACCTTGCATTTTAAACTTTCCCAAATCAAGACCTTCCAACATAATCTAAGTTACAGTCTAAACAGTAGCTTAATAATGAAAATATTAGTTATTGAACTAATATACAATGTAGGCCTATTGGAGAGGTGTTACTACTCTGAATCAGAGTAGACCCCACCAGAAGCAGGTTAAATGAAGAGATACAAGACCATAAAACAAAAAATGCTCTAATAAACATCTAAACATGAGCTTGGGAAATAGAAGAACAAATTGAGAGAAACTTAGAAAAGTTAACAAAAGGTAAAGAAAGGAACAAAAGGGAATTACATGAATAAAAGCATTGAAGAAAACAGGAAAGGAAGAAAGGAAGAAAGAATTAAAGGAGAAAAAGGAGGAAAGAAAAGGTTTACTGACTTTGTACCAGTCTTCACTGTGATCTCTTTTCGTCTCTCGTTGTGATGTAACAGCAAGTGTTGCCCGTAATGCAGCTACGGCAGCTTCTCTGACAGCAGGCTGGAACAGCACAAGAGAGATTTATTAGGATAAATTATAATAAATTAACAATCCATGCTTGCATAAGTCAGATGGAGTTTACTGAGGCAAATTTTCTCTAACTGGATGCACTTCCTGTTGCCAACCCTCAAAAGCCAACTCCAAAATGTATTGGAAATGAGCAACACTACTTGTATGACAGTAGCAATCATTTCCAACTCTCACCACAGTGTCAAGATAAGGGACACAAATACACACTTACATATAAGTATATATATCGTTGTCATCATCATCATTATTAATGTTTGCTTTCCATGCTGGCATGGGTTGAACAGTTTGACAGGAGCTACTTAGCCAGAGGACTACACCAAGCTCTTCTGTGTATTTTGGCATGGTTTCTATGACTGGATGCCTTTCTTAATACCAACCACTTTACAGAGCGTGCTGTCAAATCCATTCCCAAGTTTTGGTTAGCCAGGGGCTATAGTAGAAGACACTTGCTCAATGTGCCATGCAGTAGGCTTGAACCTGAAACCATGTGGTTGGGAAGCAAACTTCTTACCACACAGCCACACCAACAGCTACATTACACATTAAATGAGACAAAAATTATTAAACACATTTGGTTGAGAACCTTTTGTTAAAGCGTGTTCCAAAAATCACAATAAAAAACACTTCTGCTTTGAAACCAATCAAAATTCAAGATTATTTTAGAATTTTATTGAGAAACACAAGGTGTATTTTGGTTAGAAATACAGTAACAAAAGGGTTGAAATTAAAGATATTTACTTTGCTTTTACTTAAAGTGTTATGTATAAACAGGTAATTTCTAGAATTAAAAAAAGAAACAATAAAAAGAAAGAAATATGAAGGTTTGGTAGAGAATGAGTCATGATATTCTGGGATTTGGTTAATTCTCTTTACATTCTGACTTCAAATCCTACCAAAATCAGCTTTGTGGTTGTTCTAAAATCCATTCAATAAAAGAAGTACCTTTATGTACTGAGATTGAAATAATTGGTTGGAGTGGTGAAAGCAATGCTCCAGCAGGGACAAGGGTTCAATGAAGGAAAACTGTAAAAAAAGTAACAGTAGACAATTAGACTTAACAACAACTTACCTTGGGATCTCTAACAGCATTGAAGATATTTTCAAAAAACTGTGGAACTTGTTGAAAAAAGAATGTTGGGGTAAAAGTAGCCAACTCCTTCAGAATAAGGACCTTTGGGAAGGAAAGAAACAAATGAAGGATTCCTTAATTTACAACAATTTCAAGAGAGAAACAAAAGATATAAAAAAAAGTTTTGTATCATATCAACAGCAACCTGGTCACTGACATAATTCCATTGCACCAAATAATAAATGCTTAAGTGACATTAACAGTGTTTGTGGGTTACTTATGTTAAAAAATCAAAAAACAATAACCCATAAATTGCCCAGTTCTTCTATGTTTAATCCATTTTCCTTGAAAAGATAGGATCTAACCCATATTGGTGATAAAATTATATATTTTCTCACAATAAACAACACGTTCAATTATTTTGACCACAGGCCATGAGTTCAGGCCTTGACAACAACCAGTCAGCAAGCTCTATAATGATATGCATCAAACAGCTTGGCTGACAATAGCCTGTAATACTTGCAGTTATGTGGAGAGAAATAGGAAGAACATTGTCTTTCTTTTTTTTTTGAAGTGCTTCTCTGGCCAACATGATAAAAAAAAATGTCAAACAATTTTAAACAAAATTACATTAAAATTAATAGTAATTCTTTGTACAAAGATAAGATATAAATCTTAATATAAAAACAAATGTTACTAAGATGAATCTTGTCATAGTGGTTCAATTTTGTAGTACATCGTTCCAGTTTCAAAACAGTTACATGTTTTGTACCAAGTTTATAACTGTTGCAAACAAAAACCTGGAATCAATAATGCCGCTCTTCAGTTGCAAATACACACCATTCTTCATGCAGGCAGACACCATTTAGGCTAATTTATTATCAAGGGTATATGCCATTGTATGTGTGTTTACTTACTGCTGAATAACGTTGGCCTTCATGTCTTTCACCAGCTAAAAGTTCCAGAGATCTCTTGGTCTCAAAGTCCACATACTCAGCAGCGTGGTTACCAGCAGACAGAGCTAATATGCCCATCCCTTTAGCTGTCATTTCCATCAAGCCAACATCACTGGATGGAACAAGGTTTCTCAAGTAATTAGCGAAACGGCTAATTTTTGTAGCTGCATTTCCAATATCAACACCAACTAGGGTGGCTGTAAAATAAAGACAAATTACATCGTTATTAATTGATAACAAATCAGTTAAATCTTTCATCTTTTTCTTGCTTCAGCCATTAGAACGTAGCTATGCTAGGGCTCTGCCTTGAAGAAATTTTAATAGAATGAACCAACCCCAGAACTTTTGTTTTTGAAGCCTGGTATTTAGTCTCTTAATCTCTTTTGCCAAACCATTAAGTTACAGGGGACATAAACAAACCAAAGACCACATGTCAAATAGTTGTGGGTGACTGACAGATAGAAAGACATACATATATACATTATATATATATACACGGTTAATTGAAAACAACATGAATAAATAAGCATTATGTTTGACACAGTAATCTGAATGTTGAATGGTTAAACCAATAAACACAATTGCATTTCAGTAACTTTCATAAAATATGCCATGTGTAATGATGTCACGTGAAAATAGTTATGTGCTTTGAAGTAGCTGGCTATTTCGGGGAGAAATATACAGCATTCCACGTCTATATTCAGTAAATAATAGAATTTTATTAAAAATACAATTTAATCATATACACATGTACTGTCTGCACACAGTAATCTTAGACACTGAGTGGCATTTAAAGATGACAGAAAGAGAGAGAGAGAGGCCAATAAAAATGTTAGCCAAATATTGTAAACATTAACGCCTAGTATAACATTCCAACAATCTTTAGGCATACAGTTTTCTGTCTGTTCTACTTAGAAATCTCTGCAGCTGAATTCCATAAATCTGTCTTACCCACCCACCCCCATTAGTACTTTAAGCTGAGGGATTAAGGGACATTAAACAGTATTTAGTGATGAGGCTCCAGCTTACGAGTTTCAGGGAGGCCAGAATAGCCCCTTTGTCACCACTACTCCCAAGGGCATTTTGATAAGAGGCGCTGCGACCTGCCAAGGACACCAGCTACGAGTCAAATCGCATAAAGATCCTGTGGTTAAACCATACAGCACTTAGGACTAACTTTCAGACATGTGTCACACAGGCCCACTAGTGAGAGTATTGTCCTGATGTCACATGAACCTGTCCCCCTGTCTAAGGTTTAGGTCTTGAACCTCAAGGGTTAGCTTAGGGGAACAAGAGACTAGCAGAGTAAATTATAAATAGACTGAAAGAAGGCTATAAGAAAACATTCATGTATCTTTTCCAAGAAAAATCATGAATCTTCAGACTTTGGCATGGAAGTCTATTATTACTGATACCTGAGGACATGGCACATGAAAAGAAAAGTTGAGAGAAAACTTGGTTAAAGAAACTATGTTCAACAAATTATAACATTTAATCAATCTAACACTTAAGCTAAATTAATTAAAAAAAAATTTACTCTATTTTCTTGCATACAAGTTGAATTTTTCAAACCAAAATGACTTTGAAGAACCAAAAACTTCATGTGAACTGCAGCAGGATTTGGAAAGATAGTGACAAAGTTTGTATGTTGACCATTCTTTAATTCATCCAGTACAATATTATAAAACAAACTGTATGCAGTCTCTTACAGTTTCTTTACAAACTGTCTCTGAAGTAGCCGATATCACTATGAGGTTATCTTTCCTGTGACATACAATGCACCAACAGTTTCATATTTATGAAGCTGTAATACTTCTCTATAAATTTATTAGTAGCCAGACACATTATGCATTGTAGGTGCAGTTACCAGCACACAGACCCAAGTTTGCTCCCATTGTGTTGTATTTTGGGAAAATGTCATTTCCTATAGCTTTGGCTATAGGAAACTGGGTTGAAAGAAACTGTAAAGAAGCCTATTGAGTGACAGTACCTGAAATTCAAAAGGTATAGCACTGTCCCACACTATGCCATGCTGATTGTAAGAGTACACATGACTGTGGGGTTAAGAAGCTTTGCAGCCACATCGTTTCAGGTTCAGTCCCACTGTGTGGCACCTTGGGCAAGCACTTTCTATTATAGTCCCAGGCTGAGGCTGACCAATGTCTCATTAGTGAATTGGGTAGATGGAAAATGACAGCCTCTCCTATACACACACACAATTATGTATGTTTGCCCCCCACCACGTCACTTGACAACTGGTGTTGGTTTGTTTATATCCTTGTAACTTAGCAGTTCAGCAAAAGAGAACAATAGAATTAGTACCAGGCTTAAAATAAGCACTGGGGTCAATTTGTTCGACTAAACCCTTCAGCATGGCCACAGTCCAATGATGGAAACAAATAAAAGATGTGTGTGGATTGCTCAGTCACTTTGACATGAAGATTTGCTTGACCAAATCCTTATCATTGAACGACTGATCCATTCATCACACTGTGCAGTCTATGCACAACACAATTTGTAGGACTGATACTTTGAGTCAATAACAAAAACAGACTAGACTGTCACTTGTGTCAATCAGCTTGAAAACATACTTTCTGAATGTTCAACATTATGACCACTGTTTTATTACGATTTAAACATCACAGCCACAGTTTACACACAATGCTGAGGACTTTGGACACTGTTTATCACCACATTTCACATCACTTTCATTTATGTGATTCCAACAAGTCTGATCAACACTGCTGATCCCCCTACAACACACACCTCTGTTAATTGTTTCAAATTTTGGTTGCTTCCCAATAACATGGTTTTGGGTTCAGTTCCACTGCATGGCACCTTGGACAGCCCTAGGTTGATCAAAGCCTTGTGAGTGGATTTGGTAGATGGAAACTGAAAGAAGCCCATCATATATTTATATATGTATGTACATATGAATATGCTTGTGTCCCCCGCCACCACTTAACAACCAGTTAAAACCAGTGGAATTGATCCCAAGATCTCAAGATTGGAAAAATGAACTGCTTAAGCCTTATCTTGTTCCTGCACACGTTGTGATTTTGGTTAGACAGACTTGGCTACGGGGGGTGGGGTCAGAAGTTGGTTTCCCGACCACATGGCAGGCGAATGACTTCTATTATAGCCTTAGATCGACCAAGGCTTTGCGATAGGAGCGAGTTGGCTGGTAGGTCGATGTGTGTGTGTGTCTCCTTCTCTTAACATCATATGATAGTCACAAGGAGTGTTATCATCTTACAAATAGTAACCTTCATTTCCAATCTTCCATCAACACATGTCTGGCTATGCAAAAATATTAACTGGCTTGTCAATAGATGAGGGTTGGCATGAAAAAGAGCTACAGACTGTAGAAAATTTGAACAAATTCTGCCTGACCCATGCAGGCATAGAAAAGTGGACATTAAAATGTTATGTAATATTAACTTGGAAGCCTGCATACAATGAGATAATAATGTCCTCCACAGCCTTTTTGTTTTTCCTATCAATAAAGCCAATATCTTTAGAGAAAAAGTCAGTGGTTGAAAGAATCTAACTCATTTGAAGTGAATCTAAGTCCTACATTTAAAAGGTCAAATCTATAAACCATAAAAATTAATAATTCAAACATTACACAATAGTGTTCAAATGCTATCTCAGTCCAATAGACTGAAAAAGAAAAGAAAGTTTGCTCACACAAAATGCCATGTCATTCTATTTTGGGCAAATATTTTTTTCCTTTTTTGTGTTGAACAGAAAATGTCAGTCAAAGTGAAACAGTAGCACATTGCAGATTTCTTAAGTATGTCTAGAGAAACCATAATTGTCATCAGGAGACTACGAGTTATGTATGTCTGTATGGATGGATGTACTTTAGTTCCAATTGTTAAAGGAAAGTTGAAATGAGAGGGGAGGAGGGAGAGAGGGGGGAGATGAGGGAGGGGGAAGAGAACATTTAAATATATTTTTCAGACTATCATTCTCTTGTGTTTTTCTGTTCCAACATAATTCACAGAATTGGCAAGAGAACTAATAGTGTAGAGATATTGAAATCCTGCAACAGAATTAAAGGTGTGGAGAATAAATCTAGAATAAGGGATGCATGCATATATGTGTGTGTGTGTGTGCGAAAGAGAGAGAGTGTGCGTGAGAGAGAGTGTGTGCGAGAGAGAGAGAGAGAGAGAGTATGTGTGTATGCGAGAGAGAGTCAGTGAGTCTGTCTGTGTTGAGTGAGTCTGTCTGAGTGTGTCTGTGCGTTTGTGTCTGTGCATGTGTGTGTGCGTGTGTCTCTTTCTGTGTGTGCATGTGTCTATTTCTGTGTGCCTCTCTGTTTCGCTGTGTGTGTGTGTCTCTCTCTGTCTCAGTCTGTCTGTCTGCGCGTGTGTCTGCCTGTGTGTGCGTGTGTATCTTTATGAACCAGATGAGATACTATATACCGTTGGTAACAATGCACTTCCTTGCAATGTTGACGCTTTCGAATAAGGTTGCCAGTTTGGGAATTGAAAACAGGTTTCGTGATCATGAATGGAACACCATAACCACTAGGCTACGTGCGTACGTGTGCATGTGTGGATATTTAGAAACTGGACCCCACTGAGGAAATGACAAGGGACCGAGAGTTGTGGTGATTTGCTGTACTTGAGAAGACACACCAAGCTAAGTTAAATCATTGTCTTTCATACATATAGGCTTGTCCTTCAGAAGTGCCGGTGCCACATAAAATGCACTTGTGCCAGTGTTATGTAGATGCACCTATGCCAGTGGCACATAAAGAAACCAAGCACACTTTGTAAAGTGGTTGGTGTTAAGAAGAGCATCCAGCTGTAGAAACCATGGTACAATGAACAATGGGAGTCTAGACAGCTCCTCCACTGGCCAGCTGCTGTCAACCCATGCAACCCATGCCAGCAGGGAAAATGGGTGTTAAAGGATCATGATGAAGATGATTATATATCTATAATATAAATTGGACATGGGCGACCATTGTATTCTTTCTTGTCTTGAGGTTCACAGCCAAACGGATGGGTGGATTCACGTGAAAAATGGCACACATGTGGAGACGGGTGCATAGATTGTGCTGCGGTTTGTATTCTGGCAAATCCAGCCAGAATGGAACTGGTGCTAAACTTCATCAGCCCTTGCCCATACCCTAGCTAACATTGTTGAGGAGAGGAAACCTGCTGCCTAAGTACTTGTAAACAATCTTACCGGGGTCTACACCCTGGAGTGGATGCCCCACTGTCACATCACAGACTGATGGTCTCGTAAAGAACATGGATGCCAAAGAAATTAGTTTGAATTACTCTAATACTAACCATACTGGAACACTGCCAAAATTATTCATGCAAATATATAAAATTCTTTTGAAGGGTATCTAAGATGGATATTTTGAAAAAGAATGACAAAAACACTAAAGAGACAATTCTGCTCACCAATAGCCAAAATTCCTCCTTTCTTTTCATGCACTTCGCTACTGGATACCATCTCAAAGACATTGTGGTTAATCTCATCAATGAATGCATTCTGGTCATCTAAAGGCATCTCAGGAACATCAGTGTTAACATAACGATAAAGTTCGTAGGCTGTTGCCAGTCGACTTTCGTCATTGCGGCTACGTAAGCCAGTAATAAAAGGAGTTATATGTTTGGATGTCATTTTGGTAAAATTGTCTCTCCACACAGAGGCACCGCCCAAATTTCTTTTTTCAATCCAGTTTAATCTGTAAGAAAAAAAAAAAATTATTAAACAGCATAAGAAACATTTTTTAAACAGGAAAACACTAATTTCATGATAGTAAAACAGCGTGATTTTAGTATGATTTGAACACCTAATGATATCAAAACTATACATGCATTGTGTGTCATAGGTGTAGGAATGGCTGTGTGGTTAATAAGCTCCCTGTGCAACCACATGCACCTTGGACAAGTGTTTTCTGCTATAGGCATGAACTGATCAATGCCTTAAGTGAATTTGGTACTGCAGATTCTTGCTGTAGAGGAGCTACCTGGCTACTCATATTTAGGAGAGAGTGAACAAGTTAATTGGTAGTACCTCCAAAGTGATAGTGATGATGAGGTGTCCAGGTGGCACCTCAAGTACTTGTTCTTGTGGGAGCATTCACCTGTTGTGGATTGAGCTGGCACTGACCAACAAGTTCACCACATCCCTCATGAATGTTGACCACATCAGATGGTTGGTGACAATCACGGCAGTCCAGTTTGAAAATTTGATAACTGAGAGAGCAAGTGCCTCAGATAACACAGAAGCTGTAGCTGTAGTTGTCATTCACTGTTGCAACTCAAGTAATAGTGGATGGGAGTTTGCAAGGATATGTGTGGAAAGAGATAGGAGGAAGGCAATATCTGTAAAGATTGAAAAGGTTTGAAGGTGGTACAGGAGTTGGGGAGGCTAGAAGGATGCTAGCAGCAAACCTAATATTTCATTACTCTCAGTAATTCACATTAAACTAAGAATTAAATCAACATAGACTCTGTCCCTAAAATGTTTCACTTTCAAGTGTTGGCCTCATCACTGCATACCAAATAAAATTAAAAAATTTAAACCAAACCAATAAGGGAGTCTCTCCGTCAATGGTTCTCAACTGGGGTCCATTAGGGCTTTTGGAGGTTAAAATCTATGCACACTTTACACACTGAAACCCCACATCCCATGTCTTACTACCATACAACTTGCATTTGTGAAGAGAAACTTTATGGCTTACAAAGTATCAATCCAGGACAGTGAACTGCAGAACTGTAAGAATGTTGGACAAGATGCTTTACTCTATTTGTTTCAGTTTTTTGCAGCTTAAGTTCAAATCCTGCCATAACTAATTTGGTTGATGGGACAAATTTGTGACCCAGTTTGACATTAACAACTAGCACCTTGGGTGCTCTTAGCTGAATCCATTTTTTTTGTAAGCATTCAAGCACCAGGTCACTACTTTAACAGCTTGCTCCTTCCAACTAGTCAAGCAAACCCATTAAAAGTGTCATGGGCATTGCCTCCTCCCCTAAAAAAACAACCCTTCCTAGCTCTATAAACCCCTACTTCTACCTTATTCTAGCGCAATTAGATTCTTACTGCTTCTACCTCCACCACTTAAGCATATCACCAATATAACAATTGACTGTCAACTAGCCATTAAGATCATAGGTTAACTGGTGTTAAAATCTTTGATTCTTTGTGAATATGTCATCTCAAATCTTGATCACTTGTATCTTGTACTGAGTAGATAGTACAGGTACAACACTAACCTTCCAGACACTGATGGTCTGGAACCTCTTATAATCTTTACTAATTTACACTAATGTACGAACACCTGTTTTTCATTTAATTATTCAAATAAATTTAATATTTAATTTAATTTAGGGTGTGTTGATCAAGTTGACCACCCCTCACTAATTCAGAAAGACTTTAGAACCAAAAGGTCCTGGAAATTTGATCTTGTGCCTGTATCCCTATCAACACTTTTAACAAAACAAGACCACTTTCTGCATGGCGCTGACATTTTGTGTTGTCTGTTATTAATTAGTTTTCAACTTTGCAGTATTACCTACCAAACAATTCCAAATCTTTCTACGAGATGTAGAATCTTTCTTGCAGCTCTTCAACAGAATCAGATAAGAGCCTTGATGAATACCTACCTATACCGAATCCACTGCCAATTCTGACCTTACAGATCTTTTGTACATGACTTAATCTCTTCTCTTGAACCATTCGTCTCTACAATGTAGACTTAAGCTTTCACTCCGCTCAGAATGAGGAGGAGAGGAGACAGTTAAGCCACAAGAGAAAACATATTCAATAAAATTATTTTACATCTAAATTGTATAGACATATATATATATATATATATATATATATATATATACACATACCGATATTTACACACATATATATATATAATTTATATTAGTGCGTGAATGTGTTATGTAGGAGTGCATATATCGCATGTGCGCATGTTGTATACAAGTATGTATATAAATGTATGATGTATCTGCATGTGGATACGTACACAGACAACCACTTCTATCTGTAAGCCATAACATAATGGAATATTTCTCACATGAACATAATATCTCAGAAACGGGAGAGAGAGATGCGAATATTTGATGATGTTTACGCCGTTCTCCCTAGCGTTAGTGACGCAAGTGAAAAGAAATGATATTAAACCCCGACATAATAAGTAACATAAAACTCAAATTTCAAAGTTTGAAATCGAAAACACAAACAGAAAATTCTTGTACGAGATGTGTGTGTTTATATAAATCATTTCTTGCGTAGGTTAAAGGTCTCATATTTATAGGGAAAGGAAAAAAAGTGATATTTATGTCATTCAAGAAGACTTTCAAAATAGACAAAATAATGATAATTATTTAATTTGCGACATGTTTTTATTTTTCGCATTCTGAGTTTTTGATTTTTGTACGGTTTTTGTTCACGAAAGCTGAAGCAAATCCACTGTTAAAAGTGGAGGGAGGGGGGGATAGATAGATAGATAGATAGATAGATAGATAGATATTACACACACTATGTTAAAGATGAAGTTATTGGAGTCCACTGCTTGTAGTTCACTTGCATATTAAAGCAAAGCCGACCCCGATGGTGCTTTGAATGTCAGGTTTAATGAAGCACTGAACATAGACACACACGCATGTATGTGTGTGAGTATTGTTTAACCCCCAGGTTAGAAATTGATAGGGCACGTCTACAATTAAAAGCATTTCAGCTGTAACAATCTAGTCTTTTTCTCTCTCTTTAATACTAACGTATCCAGAGATGCATTACCCGAAATACAATGTCCCAATATAATATTTTTTTTTAATTAGTAATTCGAGGGAAATTTGGCTGCTATTTCCAGCACATCAAGGAACTCCTGTATGTATGTATGTATATATATATATATATATATATATATATATATATATGTGTGTGTGTGTGTGTGTGTGTGTAGTTTATTCTCTGATTAACCCTAATAGAACACGCCTATAATGAAAGGCATTCTTTTTTTTTTTTCTGGTCAGAGCGTATCCAGGACTACATTAATATAGCTCTATTTTAAAGAATACAGTAGGGTGTGATTTAAGGGGAATTCGTTTGCTATTTCTAGCAGGTTTCTTTGAGTGCATAATAGTGTGTGTGTGTGTGCATGTGTGGATATATAGTGTCAGTCATCTGTGAAAGCCGCAGCAAGCAGCGAAAAATTTAAGGAGGAATCTTGAATATGCAAATGACGAGGGAATAGCAACGAGATCGATTATTTTGTGGTTCCTAAATTTTTATAACCCAATAAAGACAGACAGTGGAAAAGACTTCCGACAGTTCCTAATAATAATAATAGTTTCTCTATTATTCATTCTAGTTTTGGCACAAAGCCTAAGATTCTTAGTGGGAGGAGGATAACGGATTGCGATCGACACCAGTGCTCTCAACTGGTACTTATTTCACGAACCCCGAAAACACGAAATAATAATAATAATAATAATAATAATGCTGATGATGATAACATTAATAAAAATGGTTTTGTTGTTTTTCTCTTATAAATGGTTCAGCTTTTCTTTTCTTGAAACATCATCTAAAATAATTAATGCAGCATGGATAAAGAACATCGGCATGAATGCAGGCTTGTCTTTCTAAATGGTAAAAATAATTATTAAAAATTTGCCATTAAAGAGTATATTTTAAATAATCTTCTTATCTCTTTCTTTTAAATGGGAACAGGGTGAAATGTACATTGAAATCAAGCAGAGATGGAACATTTATTAACCATTTACTAAACAAAAGCTTACCTTAAAGATCTCCCATGTCGTCCAAATTAACATATCTGAGTTGAATATTCCCCAGGAAATGATAAATAAACTTTGTGATCGGAAGGCGGTTGTGTTAAAAGGCTTCTATGAATGTTACACATTGCATACAGCTGCCTTGTTTACCTGCACCATAGATTAATGGGAGATCTCGTCTGGAAGTCACACACATATACATACACTCCTTCGTTCAAGCTCTCGTTTATACGAGATTATTGCTACACATATATATTAAATAATTCAAAGAAATATGTGTGCGCCCGTACACAAACACACACTTCTACATAAATATATATATATGTATATATATATATAAAACAAATAATAAATGAGTATATGTGTATGTATGTATGTGTGGGTGTGTTTGTATGCAAGAAACTGTTCATGTGCAAATGGGATCGCGCGCGCGCACACACACACACACACACACACGCACACGTACGCCCATGTACATAAATGAACAGATTCGCACATGCACACGAAACAAAAAAAATCAACGTATTATCAGAAATACTTATAAATATTTATATAATATATCATAGCAATCTGGCGAGTTTCTCACATACACACCCATTTCACAGACATACAAACACACATTGATACGCATATACATACACATACATGCATATATATTATATAAACACGCTGCGTTGACTCTTCCATTAAACATTACTCAAATTCGTGATTAATATATTTTAAATATAGTTGACTCTAATAATAATAAATATTACATCTTTTATCTGTTTAATTATTAATTTATCAATTTTATTTAAATTGACATTTATTTTTTCGTTTTCGTCTTTCGTTTATTCCTTATTCCACATTTTTATACATTCACACCACTTGTAGTTCTCTCCCTCGCCTCATTTAGTATGTTTCTCGCGGATCATCATCGCTAGAAAGCGGGCCGCTGTTGCTTGTGGTAACTCTCAATAAGACCGTGTCAAAAAAGCTTACACCAACTGAAAAATTATACTGAAGTGATGCAAAACAATAGCCATGCTAAAGAAGGAAACAAGTGTCATCTCAAGAAAACTTCTCTTTCACAGGAATTGTCTAAATACTTAGCAGCACTTCGACCATGGTCTTTCACATCTTCTTTTACCCCAGTTGCTTTAGGCAGCGCCCTTGCCTATATGGAGCATGCCGAATTTAGCCTTCTCATCTCTTTGGTCACCTGTCTCACTGCCCTTTCTGTCCATGCTGCTGGAAATCTTGTCAACACGTACGTCGATTATGTTCGAGGAATCGACACTAAGAAAAAGAAAGATGCTAACCACAAAACATTGGTCGATTCTGTGTTGATGCCGGGTGACATTGCTTGGCTGGGAGGGTTGTCCTACGTGTTGGGATGCTGTGGATTTTTGTTGCTTACCTATATTTCTCCTGCCCGCATGGAGCACTTGGCCCTTATTTACTTCGGAGGTTTATCCGGAAGTTTCCTTTACACTGGTGGTCTTGGACTGAAGTACATTGCTCTCGGAGACGTGGTAGTCTTTCTCACTTTTGGTCCCCTTACAGTCGTGTTCGCCTTTCTTTCACAAACCGGCGAACTATCGAACGAACTCATTTTTTATGCCATCCCTTTAGCTATCAGTGCTGAAGCAGTCCTTCATTGCAATAACACTCGACATATGGAAAGTGATACAGATGCTGGGATTGTTACCTTAGCCATTCTGCTGGGCCATACTGGCTCCTACATATTGTTCGTGATGCTTTTATTTCTGCCCTATATTGCCTTTGTCTACTTTGGACTGCATTATTCCAAATGGTATTTTCTACCTCTCTTAACCGTGTTTGAATCCTTTAAATTGGAGAGATATTTTCGTTACCGTCACTTGGAACAATTGCCTCGGAAAGTGGCACGGTTGAATTTTATTTTTGGACTTCTTTATGTTATAGCTTGTATATTGGCACTTAAACACTGACCAAACATTCGTAGCAAGATTCATCCAAAGGCAAAGTATTTATTATTGTTATTTCTATACTTGTTCTTATTATTGTTTTTGTTATTGTGTTGATGGAGAAGCAGATTTGGTAAAGCTTTGCAGTGTTTAGTTCAGATCATAGCGTGTCGCGATCGATAAAATAAAATACCAGTCAAATACTGGGATCGACTTTGTACTCTGCCACCAACATATGAGGTCCTGTGTGTGAATTATGTTGAGAAGGCTATCAATAAAATAAACACCTGTAATTACTAGTTACGATATAATCAGTTACATCGATATACTCTCACCAGTATTTGAAATGATAGTTATTAGTGCGACTTTGGAGTGGTTGGAACGGAATGCTAGATTAACAGGTTCCCTTATGTCCTGAGTTTAAATCCCATCAAGATCATATTGAAATAAGGACTTGTCATATACTACTACCGGTTTCATCGAATAAACCTTTCGGCACTATCATGCTAATAGCATGATAGTGCCAACCTTTCTACTGTAATTCTATCAATGTAAGAAATCATTATGATAGTGTAGTCGTATCCTTGTTTATGATGTCTTCAGAATAATTAGAATGTCACTAATATGCTTCAAAACTTCAAATCAAATACGCGATTGTTCCACCTGCTAGAAATAGTAGCTATATCACACCCTACTAAGGCTAAGGAAACGTGTCTGAGTAATAGACAGGATGGTCACAACTTTTATGACTAACGATTTACCTACTCGACACAATAATAATAATAATTCACATACAAGACTTTATATGTTGATTGTAGAGTACAGAATCGATTATATTGATTTGACTGGTACTTTATTTTATCGATTCCTAAAGACTTTATTTTATCGAACTGACTTGTCGAACTTTTTGACCAACGATTCGTTCTCTTTCAGTTAAGACTGACCCCGCGCTAAACAACAATAATGATTTCGACCGTTCGTCAAGATTAGCATGAATTATCAATATTATTGGCAGAATTGTTGAAATGCCGAAGAAATACTTTGCGGTGTTTATTCCTACTCTTTAGTTCTGAGTTCAAATCTCTCTGAGGTCAAGTTTATCTTTCATTCCAAGATCGACAGAATGAAGTATCAGTCCAGTAGTGAGGATCGGTTTATTCGACTAACCACCTTCTTTCAAGATTGTTAGCCATGCAACAGAATTAGAAATCATTTTTCTTCAGGTACTGCACAAAATATTTAGCCGTATTTCCTCCTGGTCTTTACGTTCTGAGATCAAATACTGTCGTTGCCGACTTCGCATTTGAGCACTGGGGTCGATGTAATCGACCTCGCTCACCCCTCAAAAAATTGAATCATTATTTTTAAGACAATAATCTCAGTTGAGATAACTAATCTTGGTGCTTTACGTTTTCTTTTTTTCTTTCTCTCTTCTTCTTTAGTTTGCTATCTGTTGTTTCGTGTTCAAACCATCCTTACGACATCCATAATCTTGATACATAAAAACGAATGTTTCAAGTTGTAGGCTGTAGTTTATTGTACAAGGGCATATCTTTCAAAGAAGGTATTTGGTTATATGAGTTCTCCACCCAGCTGATATTTTATATAAATACGAATAAGACGGGGCATTACTAATTAGTTAATTATATATTTACCACTAGCTAGTTTATGACAAGACATACTCCTGAGAGATACATGTGTCAAATTTTAATACCTCTAGAGTATTATTTTTGTTTTTCACAGTTGCTAATTTTGTTTTGTAAATGACATGTGCCGTTTTCTTAATTATTCTAGTGTGTTTACAAAAATGCCTCTGTAGCAGGTTTTTGCCTCAACTATCGGGGACGGGAGGAAGTCTTTCCAAACTTGGGATTAAACGATAGCAACACGTGTCGAAAAAAATGTTAACAGTCCCTATGCCAACCAATTCCGTTTCGGGCGATGTTAATATTTCATACAACACCGTTCAGATTTATAGAAGTAGGATTTATAGACGTCCGGAAAAAGGAAAGATTTCCTTTTGTACTCTCTCTTAAACTTTTTTAAAAGAAATATTACACATGGTGGGAAATTGATTTCCTTCCATGTCTTATAATAATAATAATAATAATAATGAGAAAGTTATAAAAATTAAAAAAATTACTCTTAAAAAAATCATAATTTCGGTATTATGTATTATGTCTCAATTTGCCTAAACGATAAGGCCTAAACTGCCTAACCTTATCAAAATAATAAAACAAAAAAAATTTTGAAAATATTTCAATCGACATGGCTTGTACAAAATTTACATATGATTGTATTACACACGTGAAAAAAAACCTGTTATTCGATTTCTTAAGCAAATTAAGACAATGAATAAAACAATTTATTGACAATAATATGACATATACAAAGTGAAAACATCTTACAATTGTAGTGTGGGATTACATGTATATTCAGTATTTTTAATGTTGATGATTACGATGAATATTTGAATGTGGAAGCTATCAACTACTTCTAGTTTCTTCCCCTGGTATGTGATGGAACCTGTTTTCTGACCATCTTTGATGTTTATTGCCCCTGTGCATCTGCTGCACACAAAAACTATCATCCCAGTTAACCTTCCTTTGATGTTGCTGCACCTCTTATGCATCCATAGCTTACACTGGGTACATCTTATGGGGTTTCTAACTATAACTTTTCTACAGATCAAGCAAGTCCATCTACCTGAAGGGGTTTGTGATCTGTCCACCTTCCTACTTACTAGAATTTTGGTTTTTGCTACATTGACTCTAAGACCCTTCGATTCTAGACCTTGCTTCCACACCTGAAATTTCTTCTCTAGTTCTGGTAATGATTCAACTATGAGAGCAAGGTCATCAGCATAGAGGAGCTCCCAGGGACAGCCTGTCTTGAATTCCTCTGTTATTGCCTGGAGGACTATGATGAATAAGAGGGGGCTGAGGACTGATCCTTGGTGGACCCCTACTTCTACTCTGAATTCTTCACTATACTCGTTGCCAACCCTTACCTTACTGACAGCATCCCTGTATAACTCTTATTAACCACTTGTCTATCCTTAGTTTCCACATTGCCCACCAGATAAAGAATCGGGGTACCCTGTCAGAGGCTTACTCCAAGTCAACAAAAGCCAAATATAGGGGTTTAACTTTGGCTAGGTATTGCACCTGCAGTTGCCATACCAGGAATATAGCATCAGTGGTGCTTCTACCCAGCACAAAACCGAACTGCATCTCATCTAAGCAGACTTTCTCCCTAATTAGTTGAGCTATGACCCTTTCTATGACCTTCATCACCTGATCCAGTAGTTTGATATCCCTGTAGTTATTTCTATCTAAAGCATCACCTTTACCGTTGTAAAGCAGTTGACTATGGTGCTGCTACACCAGTCATTGGGTATGACTCCTTCGTGAACTACCTGATTTACAATACGGGTGATTAGACCATAACCCACACCACCAGATATTTTAAGCATCTCAGCAGTGATTCCTGATGGGCCAGGAGCTTTTCCTGACTTTATATCCTTAATTACTTTATCTACCAGGGTGCTATCGATTCGGGTAGCTGGTCCCTCAACTGGTTCAACATTTGGCAGACTCCTGTAGTTGAAAGGATTATTATTATTATTGTTATTATTATTATTATTAAGGCAGCGAGCAAGAAGTGCCTACCCACTTCCCTGAAATTGCTGGTCTTGTGTCAGAATTTGAAATAACTGTCTCAAAATTCCACCAAGACCAACATTGCTTTTTATCCTTTTAGGTTTGATAAAATGAGTATTAGTTGAGCACTGGGCTCAATGTAATCGAGTGCCCCCCCCCCCCCCCCCTTCCCCAAAATTCAAGCCTTGTGCCTATAGTAGAAAGGATTGTTATTATTATTATTATTATTATAGTGAACTACAAGAATTAGTGCATGCGAAAAAATGCCTTGTGGTATTTGTTCCAGCTCTACCTTCAGAGTTCAAATCGCACTGAAGTCAGTTCATTTGGAGTCAATAAAATAAAGAACCAGTGAAGTATTGAGGACTCTCCCCTAAAATTGCTGGCCTTATTATTATTATTATTATTATGGCTTTATTTTATACTTTTGGCTGTTGCTCTAATTTCTTATCTATTTACTTAATCTTTATTCTTCAGTCTGCGGGTAGGAATATATTTTCCTTTACACCTGCTGACTGGCTATTTTCTTGGTGCCAGTCTTTTGGCCTTAACACTAGAAATATTCTCTTTACTCTCTCTCTCACTCTTTTTACTCATTTCAGTCATTTGACTGCAGCCATGCTGGAGCACCGCCTTTAGTCGAGCAAATCGACCGCAGGAGTTATTCTATCGGTTTCTTTGCCGAACCTCTAAGTTATGGGGACGTAAACACACCAGCATCGGTGGTCAAGCGATGTTGGAGGGACAAACACAGACACACAGACATATACACACACATACATATATATACATATAAATGACGGGCTTCTTTCAGTTTCTATCTACTAAATTCATTTACAGGGCTTTGGTTGGCCCGAGGCTATAGTAGAAGACACGTGCCCAAGGTGCCACGCAGTGGGATTGAACCCGGAACCATGTGGTTGGTAAGCAAGCTACTTACCACACAGCGACTCCTGCGCTATTCACTCGTTATTATTTATGAGACTTAAGGCAGTAAGCTGGCAGAATTGTTAGCATGCCAGACATAATGCTTAGTGGCATTTTGTCTTTATGTTGAGTGCTTTTCATCCTCTCAAGGTTGATAAAATAAGGCCCAAGCTTTGTGCCTACAGTGGAGAGGATTATTTAGGAAAGTTTGTGCTTCTGAAAATTCCTTAGCAGCCCAGACATGTCTCTGAGATTCAATTGTTTTCCCCATTTCTTTTTCATTTCCATTCATAATTTTTCAACACTAAACCAAGATTATCCTAAGATAATCGCATGTTCCAATTCAGTGTGGCCTCCACACAACACACTAATCCAACTTCACAGTTCTTTGCATATTCAACCATTTCAGCCAAATATTTCCATCTTTGTCAGTTTTGGTCTCCATTCTTTACTGATTAACAAAAGGAATTTTGTATCTTTTACTTGTTTCTGTCACTGGACTGTGGTCACGCTGGAGCATTGCCTTGAAGGATTTAATCAAACAAATCGATCTAGTACTTATTATTATGAGTCTCTTATGCTGAACTGCTAAGCTATGAGGATGTCAATAAACCACTACTGGTTGTCAAGTGTGGTGGCGAACAAACTTATATGTATATATTAATTTCCGTTTACCAAATCTATTCACAAGCTTTTGGTTGGCCTGGGGATATAGCTGAAGGTACCTGTCCAAGGTGCTACGCTGTGGGAGTGAACCCCAAACCACATAGTTGGGAAGTATGTTTGGCGCACAAAAACAAAAATTAGAGTTATTTCCCTTGCATTTTTAAACTAATTTCCTTTGGGTTCAAAGTTTTTCAAATCAGTATAATACTCGTATGAGACAGACGTATCGTTTTTCATCATAAAAGCCATATCAATTTAATTATTTAACACCATATATTTTATTTGTGATATTATTACATATGGTATTTCTTGATTTCTGATTTAGGCACAAATCCAACAATTCTGAGAAGAGCGATTTTGTCGATGTAATCGACTCCTGTAAATTATTGGTATTACGTTTTCTCGACTCTGAAGCGATGAAAGTCAAAGTTGGCTTCCGAGGGATTTGAACTCTGAGCGTGAAGACCCAGAACAAATGTGCCACAAGCCATTTTTCCCCCGATGCCCTAACGGTTCTCCCAGTTCACTGCCTTGCACATTTTGTTAAATATCACAGCTTTTTTTTTTTTTAATCATATTATTACTCTTTTCACTGAGAGTTCCATCCGTTAGAAATAACAACCAAATTCCCTCAAATGCACCTAGCACGTCTTCGTAATATCGCGACCTTCCTGAACAGTTGCTGTTTAGAATCCAGGTCTAAGAAGTATGTATACTGCAGCAAACATCACATTTGTTTAGTCTCAGGTCTGACCTCTGGTCTGCAGTATCTCAACTATGACTCGTGTTTGTAAGTTTATGTAGACGTATATTATTTAGTGTATTGGCTCTTATTTTAATAAGAGCGTGTGCTCTGGTTGTGATAGGATGCGGTTCGAGAGAGATTTGGCTGCTATTTGCTCTAGGTGCAGCAATGATGTTCCATTGGCTTGTGTCGTAAATATGAGCTATTTCAAAGCATGTCTGAAGCCACTTAATATGAATTCCTTTTTTAATTGTTGGAGCGACGGGAATAACTCCGAAATTTACTTTCTAGCTAGCAGATGGAAGGGAGATAACTGACAATTTTTAAATTTTATTTTACCTTTTAGGAGAATGTATCCCAAAAATGTTTAGATACAAAATTTATATAGAAATAATTCGACTAAGAAGTGCAAATGCCATAAGAAAACATTTACATTTGTAATTTATCCGTGCGTGCACACTTCTTTTCTCTCCCTACCTCTCAGTGTATTTGTTAAAGAAAATCAGGATAAAACACTTTGCTTTTAATAAAATAGACACCTTTCAGATGATGTAGTTTATGCTTATATCGAAATTTAATGTTAAAAAAAGGGGGAAAAAGTGATGAGCTCGCACACTTATATACCGCGACATTTATTTTACAAAATGAAACTTAAAATCAGGATCTATGTGTGCGCGCCCACTAATTTTCTTTTCTTTTCCACATTACCAGTAAATTCCGATATAATCGCAATCTGTACTATCTCTAAGATACTTGCAGAAACTTTCAGTAAAAAAAAAAAAATCTATTGAGTTATGAGGAAACAAAGTCGGGTAGTGGGGCACACGTGTAGGTGTACCTAAGATCGATTTATCATTAGTTCGTAAATTGTTGGTATCTTAGTTGTTGTTTTTAAAAAATCTGAACTGTAAGTGATGTTTTAAAAGAGTATTTTAGATTTTCTCGTTGTTGTTTTATTATGGTAGACGTTTAGATTCAAATTACTGAACTAAACAGAGAAGTGGGAAATTGAATTTCAAAAAGTTGCCTATAAAGTAAAATGAACCAAAGAAAAAATGTTGGGAAGCCCTAAGATTAGAGGTTCATTGAAGGTTGAATGGAGTTAGCTAGTCAGCTAAATTAGATATGCATATTGCTGTAGTAACAAAGCCCTAACCCGTCAATGTTTGTGAATGGAGTTGGCATTGGAAACCGTGAGTTCGTCGTGTTTTGTGGCCGCTTGACAACTCGAGTTGGTTTGTTTACTCCCCCGTACCTTAGCAGTTCGGATAAAGATCGTTAGAATAAGTACCAGGCTTCAAAAAGAAAGGAAAAAAAAAAACGAACAAGTACTAGGGTCGATTTATTCGACTTAAGCCCTTCAAAACTGCCCCAGCAATATGAAACAAAAGATAAAAGAGCCCAATGGAGAATTGATTTTAGGTTGGAAAATCCTTTTTTTTTCTTTTTAATTTCATTTTGTGTGTATATATATATATATAATGCAGAATGGGACAAGAACGCAAAACATCAAAACAGGTGATACACGAAAGGGACAAAACATCCAGATGGACGATACAAAGAAAACACAGACAGGTCATTCGGAGTTTTCTCTCTTCAGTCGAGATCAAGATTATCTTTGCAATTTCGGCTGGTTATTCTCGATATTGCTCCAATCTGGCCAGCCCCAAGGAAAAACTAAGCTAAGAGCATTAGATTCCTTGGAAGAAAGCAGCAAATGTATACAAAAACAAGGACGGGAAAAAAAAAAAACGAAGTGCACTTGAGCATTGCATGCAACAATTTCCCTCATATATTATTCGCACTTTGATAGTATTTTTCTTCTTTTTTTTTTTTTTGTTACAAGATTTATTTTCATTGCCGCTGATTTTTTTAATGTTAAATTATAATAAAGCTGCTAATATCATGCAATAAATTGTATACAAAACAGCCTTTTCTTGTGTGTGTAGTCTGGATGGGAGAAAATGCAGGAAATGACGTTAAGAAACACTTGCCTTGTAGGTTTGTATGTGTTTTATAAAGTCCTAAGTACTTTTAGCATATTGTCGGGTGAATTTTGGATTCCCCCCCCCCCTTTTTACTTGTGTCAATGTGCAGTGAACATGAAACATTACCTAAGCTCACTCTTTTGTAATTGACGGTTTTAGCTCCGTTTGTGTTTAAAGCGGACAATATTTTAAGGTGTGTTTTATATGGTTAATGTCTTTGATTTGTTAAATAAGGCAAATTGTTAGCTATGAACCTGGAAAAACTGACTTCTTCGTGATATAGGCTGGAATATTCTTTTTAGTCATCAACATTAAAAAGATCGCCAAATATTGAATATGCTTGTAATGCCACAATACAATGCGAGGTATTTTAAGTTTTCCTTGCTAAAATAGTGACTTTTTTTCTGGACACTTAACGATTATCGGATGAAGTTGAGCTTTTTTTTTTTTCTCTTAACTATTATTCATTTTTGTTTTGCTTTTAGTCAACATAAAGGTAGGCTTCTCTGATATGATTTCGGTTTCCTAAGTTAAATTGTTTAAATATTTGAGAAAAGAAGCGTGAAACAGTAGAGCAAACCTTGTACTAAATTAAGTTTGGCCAGTGTCTCGGGAAGTCCGATCATGTCAAATTCCTGTACGCGTTTGTAAAGCGGAACCAGAGCAAATGCAGTTAATGCGGGCAAAACAAAGAGCAGGTTACATGTGAAAGCGATTATGAGTAGAAGAAATATGTAAGACGAAAAGAGCAGCACTATCATCAGCTGACGAGAAATGTGCTTTCCAAGTACCATGGGTAGAGTGAGAATTCCTGCTTTCCTATCGGCTACTTCGTCCCTCATGTTGTTAGCGTGGAGTATAGCGACCGCATTGGTTGCCATGGGCAGCACTAGGACTGCTGCCCTTCCGGACAAGAAACCGCTGCAGCTTAGGTAAGAAAACTCTGTTACTAAAGGTCCAAAAGTTAAGAAGATCAGGAAATCGCCTAGTGCCCTGTATTTGAGGGCTATCCAACCGGTGTAGATCAAACTGCTAACAACTCCCAGACTGTACAGAACAATCAAGGATAGATGTGAAGCCGGGGAATAGACAACGGTGAAAGTGAGTGAAAAGAGAGAAGCGATATAGCAAACATTTCGCAATAATAACAGCTGGTCTTTGGTCAGTTTGGCATCGGTCAGGGTCGGGTCGTGTGTGGAATCTTTCTGATCGACCCCATTTATGAAATCGCAGAAGGTGTTGTTCAGGTTACCAGCAGCATGAATTAAAAGTACAGTGAATAATGTACTACAAATAAGGCACATAGTCGGATTGTGGTCGGGGTTAGTTCTCACTAGGATTATCCCAATAATACTAGGGACGATAGATGCCGAAAAAGACCAAGGTCGGACTGACAGCAAAAGCTCTTTCAAAATCGCCATAATTCTCCAAATGGAAATGCTCTAGTAGTTCTCGCGCTTGAATTACAGCAACGTGTGTGATTTTGTTAATAAAGTATTCGTATATAATTCTCTCAAGGTATTTTTTGAAATGTGTTCTTATAAAAAAGTTGTTTTCGTTTTGGCAGCGACAGTAATGTATTAAAGTATAGTCTTTTCTATTTTAGCTATCTTTTTTTAAAAACCAAAAACTGTATGTTAGATAAATGCCGCGGGTATTTTAGATAGGCCAAATGGTGGTATTAAGCAATTATAAAAGAAGTTTTGGCAGGAAGATATGCAGGGTTTATAAATAGTAGATCAGGAAAACGTAAATTCTTAAGAAAAGTGTTCAACCTTGAAGTTCAGTATTTTTTTTTCTCTGCTAAATAAAATCCAGTTCGTGTCTTAATTTTATTGGCTTCACACACATACTCAGACATTCAGATTTGAATATATCAAATCTGCATGCGCAGATCAATTCACCCACCCACCTCCTCTCTCTCTCTCTCCCCCCACACGTGTTTCAGTGGAATGTGAAGTCTTACAGTTTCTGTATGGAAGCGTTGATAACAAATTAGTTGCATATGGCTTCTTTAATCATGAAATAAATCAGAAAACGAGCCAACAAAGGCGCCCATACGCAGTTGCTCGACTAGCTAGAAATAGCAGCCAAATCTTTTAATTCCACCCTACCGTCTTCAGCTGATATCCGAAAATACACTGGATAACATGGTTATTTAAATACACATATACAATGTCTGTACAAAAGACTGGAAAGCTTTTTAGATGACTGATCATATTTGAGCTGTGCTAAATAACAATAACAAGACATGTCTGATATTGGTCAATTTGTAACTCTGCTGTTGTACTTTGCTTGGCAATAAGGTTAGTGTACCATCCGTAACTCTTTCGCCTTTTATATATCATGGACTGTCCAACGATTCCTGTTCTCTATTTAAGACTGCAGGGTCTCATTTGAGGGAGATTTGGCGGACACCGTTTGTTTTCTAACGAAACACTGGATCTTTTTTAAAACGGGGGCCACATTTTTCATTAATGTTTTACGTAGTATTTTTGGTACCGAAAGACTTTCAAACTTCGTATACTTATCTATTTTGTGTTATAGAACAGAAAAATATTTTTGTATTCGAATTTATTTCATGTAAAAAATTGTCTTATTTCGATAATTTCAACCAATCACTGACAAGTATTCAGTTGTTTATATTTACTCCTTTGACTGATTAAGCCATAGCTTCGTTTTATTTGCTTTTTTCTTTTTAAATTTGCTGTTTTACGCTAACCCTAACCCTATCACCGATAGAATTGTTTCAGAATCGTTTGTTTATGTAGTCGGCACTTAATGTATATCGGCTGAATGGACGTCAGTGATTGGTTGAAATTACAGAAATACAACTTTAACATGGAATAACTTAGGGATTTGTTTTTTTTTAAAGAAGACTAAGAGAAAAAGATGTTTTATATGACACATTCTACCAGTGTTCCAAGTTTCAAAGTGTTTCGTTAATGAAAAATGTGGCCCCCGTTTTAAAAAAGATCCGAAAAGTTTGTATATTCGAAGTTTATTTCATGTTAAAAGTTGTCGTATTTCGGTAATTTCAACCAATTACTGACGTCTATTGAGGTGAAAACAATTACTGCTGTGCTTTGTCAACAACACGTTGTGGCGGTGTAATGGGATCTTTTCCCTTGAATAAAATTACTGCCGTTGTTTGTCAACAACTATCGTCAGTACTGTTATTTATGACATCGTTCGTGCGTTTGTACTGGTTTTAGCTTTAGAGGGTTCGGGTTATGAGTATTTTTGCCGAATTTGGTGAAAATCTGTTCAATACACTGCCACAAATTTTTCACCAAATTTGGCAAAAATACTCATCCCCCTAACCCTAAAACCCATGCTGGAGTACTGCCTTTAGTCGAGCAAATCGACCCCTGGACTTATTCTTTGTAAGACTAGTACTTATTCTATCAGTTACTTTTGCCGAACCGCTAAGTTACAGGGATGTAAACACACCGGCATCGGTTGTCAAGCGATGTTGGGAGGGGGGGGGGCATAAATTTTTATTAAAACAAAATACGCAGGTGAAGTAAATGTTATGGTTTGAAGAATCAGCACAATACAACATGCGGGTGTCATGGTAACAAGATGTTAATACCTCGCTGTCTGTTGATTGGCTAAAATTACTCTAATTTTCCCAACTTTAATTCCATTTAAGAGGTAAATTTGGACAAGTACACCCGTACGCAGTTCACTAAGAATAAAAAAAGAAATTTTCCGAAACTCCTCCCTACACTCTCGTTTTTGTTCACCACATATTCCTATATAATTGGAATCTGCACTATCTGAAGCATATTTGTAGAAAATTTCATTAAAAAACATCCACTTTTCTCGATCTTATGAGTCAGTGGATGTGCACACGTGTAGGACTGCCATGCGTTTGTGTGAGACAGAGAGAGAGAGAGAGAAACAATGCAAAAATATTCAAGCATAAAATAAACAAGTTGGCCATTGGCAGGATTAAAAAAAGACATTGGCAGGATTAAAAAAAGACATTGGCCTTTCAGAAAAATGATGCTACCTATTGCATTATCAGTATATATGTCCATTTGTAAAGTCGATATTCTGCGATTTGAGGGTTTCTGGCTGTTATTTCTCGAAGTTTGAATGACCACCTAGTGGTTGCCTCTTGTGTGTACTGCCTTACTTATTTTCTTTCATTTATTTTTCAGGTTAAATTTTCTATATATTTTTTTAACTTACTGTATTGGACCCTGTTGCCCCTGGAGAACGCTACAGTGGATTAATTGTCCAACCAAGAGAAGCAGGATTAGTACTCCCCCGTCAGCATCTATTTATTTATTTAATTCATTCATTGAGATAGCAATCGAAAGACACACTTCTTTCTCAATATCAAAGGGAGAGGCACGGTTTCAACCGGAATACTGAGTAAAACGAACAACATAAAACCCTCAAAGATGGCTGTTCTGCTCCAACATGGTCATAACCATATCATTTTAAAACAGGAAAAATAAAGAACATTAAAGTCAAGTGACTTAGTTTTTGTATTTTTTTAATTTATAATTATTTTTTACTTTCATTTTAATCCTGTATTATCTTGTAGCTTTGAGATTTCTATGGTGTGATTGTCATTTTTAGAATGATATTTAAGTTGGGTATGAGAGTTCTGACCTGGCTATTTTGAGCATAAAACAGTTAAAATATTTGGGTTTAAGCACTAATGGATTAAAAACTTATTTTGCATGGTAAAATAAGGTTTAAAACAGCATCTAATCAGTCACTGTGACTGATTAAATGCTTCAGGGTTGGGTATGATAGTATCATCGTTCAGAATTTGTTAAAGTGTAGTATAAATTTAGGCGATGTTGCTGTTTATTGTGTATATGTAACAGTCATGGGTAAACTCTGTTGGCAGAACTTAACTGAATAACATTACATTGAATTTCCTTCTGTTTTAGTTGTTCAGCCAGCTTGATGATCTACATTCGATGTAACCCACTTCTTGGAAATGGTTGCCCATGCTTAGTGTGTAGAGTTCTTTTTTGTAGTTCAAGTCAGAGGTGCAATGGGCTAAGCACCTATGACCTTGTTAACCTTTCAACTAACAGTAATCATACAGAACTTCCTCCCAAATTATTCTTTCTCCCCTTTCACCTTCTCATATCCATTCTTACTTTCATTGAAATAAGATAGCAATTTTTTGCTTTCCCTGGTACTACTGTTTTTGTTTAATACATAATTTGTCATGGATGACTGTTGATCGCCACCACTGTTGGATTTCTCTACAATTGAAGCTGTCTGAAAGGAAACTGTCAAGTAGAACTTAAGGTAGGTAGTATGAAAACGAACTGTAAAGAGATTACACTGGATATTAAACTTGATGTTTTAAAAGAGCTTAATGCAGGAGAGACAAAGATCTCCCACATTGCCAAAACAAAAGCTCAACACAGTTAATGAGAACAACGCATGACAAAAAATTAAGTCAAATACTGAAGAAATTACTCCATTAATTGCTTGGATCTTTTTTTTTTTTTCCATAGATCTATTATGATACTTGAAAAGAGGCAGCTCTTGGGTGCTTGAATTGAGGATCAGACTTGGAGAGGAAAAAAAAAACGTTTTCTGCTAGTAAAAAGATAGTTTGAAAGGTTTAAGAAATTCTTGAATTAGCCCAAAATAAAAAATGACAGGTGAATCTGCCAGTGTTGATGCCTTTCTGATATAAATTTAAATCCTTTATTTGTGTATCACTCTGAAAATTTATCTCTGATTTGGGTTCAAAGAGCTTTTTCAGAGAGTGGTTTGCATGCATTTTTAGCACAAGACCAGGCATAATATTTCCAACAAAGTGTTGCTCCTTTTAGACTTAAATGAGCTTTGTGACAATGTGAGAATAGAAAAAAATTCCCCAAAACATAATGGATCAAGGTGTGATAGTTAACTTCAAGGCATATTTGAGAACTTTCAAACAACTAATGAAAATAATTGACAAGGAAGTTAAGTTTATGTCTGTTCTAGCTAGGATGACCATTATTGATACAGTTAGACACACGACAGATAGCAGGCAACTAGCAACAGGCAAGCAGTCAAGAGAGAGCTAGATGGCAGGCCATGAGGAAGCAGTGACCAGTGACAACACAGTAGCAGACACAAAACACAAACAGATAGGACAGAAAAACAAATCGACCTGACCAAATGACCGACACACACACAGACACAAAATATGCCGTGTACTATCTCATCACACCAACATTCTACTTCTGTTGTTTCTTTTTACTTCGCCTGAAATTTTTGAGAAAGGGGCCAGTCGATTAGATCGATCCCCAGTACGCAACTGGTACTTAATTTATCGACCTCCAAAGGATGAATGACAAAGTCGACCTTGGCGGAATTTGAGCTCAGACGAAATACTCGCTAAGCATTTCGCCCGGTGTGCTAACGTTTCTGCCAGCTCGCCGCTTTGTGGCCTTCATTCATATTGTAAATCAAGCTTTGTATATCCAACACGTAAATGCAAGCGTTGATTAGATAAATTATTTAAACTACATTCCAATGCTTTCCTCATTGTTTTCATTTGATGTCGTCTAACACGCCCATCTTCATCTGCTACACCAACACCTTTCGCTACAAACGTATGAAGAAATAAAATCGAAGTGTTTGAATTATCAATCCCCTCTAAAACACTTTTACACATTAAATTCCGACGTAATCATAACCTTTATCACTTGAAGCGCAATAGTACAAAGTTTTATTTCAAAATATCTATTTTTCAGAAAGTTATGAGGAAACACAGTCGTGGTATAGGAATTATCTGAAACCCCTTTTTCTACGAAAAAAAAAAAAAAGTTCACAAGTTCTGTTATAACCGTAATTTAGCAATTTAGCACTATCTGAAACATATCTGTAGAAAATTTTATAAAGAAATATGGACTTTTTAGAAAGTTATGAAGAAACTGAGACGGTGGGGCATGAATCTAAAGTTTTACCGTCTAATCTATTATCATACAGTAACTAAAAGACGGAATGGTAATTATTGGAATATTTGGTGAACGATAACTAAAAGACAAATTATAACAACTGGAATGTCTGAAAAATCAAGTTGAGCAACTATCACAACAATGAGTAAAAGGCGGAATTGTCATAGATGGAACGTCTTTCATTACAAATCTCTGATTCTGTCAATTTATAAAAACAAATTAGAAGAATTTGCTTTTATTCACGGGCAACCTTTTTCTAGAAGCGGGCCGCAATCAGCCCATGACTGCGTTAAGACAAGGGGACATAAGCGAATATATAATAAATGTGCGCATGTGCAGTGTCAGTTTCACCTTTTGCTGAAGTTACAATGTAAGTAACATACATCTTCCTCTTGAATCAATTAACACTTTAAATATATTTATCTCCATAAACCACCATAAAAATATTAACAAGACTAATTTTTTTGAAGTTAATGTACGTCTTTTAATGTTTATAATTATTTAAATTGAGAATTTTTTTTTTTAAATAGATTTTAATTTAATTTTTTAGTCCTCTAATTGTTTCAATAGAGGATGAAATAAATCCAACACAGACTTAATGGATATTCTTCTCTCTGTGTGTTGCTGCTGCTTTTGCACATCTAGTTAACACCACCAGAAGAAACATAAGTGATAAGTGGAAAATATGTATTTAGCATAAGACTGGAGAATTCATTTTGAAAATACTAAATATGTATTTTTTAAAAATCGCCCATTACCTGGGCTTGTTTTTCTTTCTTTCGTATATTTAATTCCATCACTCGTGATTATTTTAACGGAATTATTACGTGAATTTTATTTGTAACTTATGTAGGCGGATTGACGCTTTCAATGTTGTAAGATTAACGATTATAAAAAAAGATTCTACTGTTTCTGTTTGGAATGTGGCGGCACCAAGCACTTATTTTGGCGGTAAAAGAAAATCTGTCGATCACTTATTCTTCCCTCTCTTATCCTTTCATAAGCATTATCTACTTAAATTTTTTGTCATAGGACCAGCTAGTTCTAGTCTTCATAGTTAAAGCGTGTTTATTTGAATTATGCAATTAATAAAATATAGAAAAACACTAAACAACTCTGTCGTTATGTATTTCAACCCCTTACAGCCCGAATGACTACTTCTGTGGACTCCACCATTCATTAATTAATCGTGCTGATAAATTTTATTTCTGCTTAAAAGTACCTCCAGGGTTTTTTTTGCAAATGCTTGGTTTCTTCGTATTATTTCTGACGTTCGAAATGAACGAGGTTTCATTTTTGTTTGTAATATGCTGTCGGGGTGAGATGGGGGGAAGAGCTTAAATGCGAAGTGTATGTTTATTTTGTCTTGTCTGAAGTATGGCACGGCGAAATCATCAGCATCGAATGGATGGCTATTGAGTATTTTCTTCCAGATATATAATGAATTCTTTACTTCGAAAATTATTAAATTATCACGTTAGTATGCTGGGAACGTTTGGTGTGACTGAAGGCTGTGGGATATTTTAAAATCCTTTCTACAGTAGGCACAAAGTCTGCAATTTTGGAGGAGTGGGCTAATCGATTACATCGACCCGTCCTCAACCGGTACTTATTTAATCAACCCCGAAAGGACGAAAGACGTACTCGATTTCGTGTTTTACTTTTAAAATGTATGCACATCAGTGTTTAAAGGCGATGCTGTCTTTTACGCATTTTACTATCGAAGCTTAATTTCTTTGTTTCATTTTAAAATAAATTTCACTTTGTCATTACTGGACACTGGTTAATATCTAGGGGTGTGGATCTAGATATTAACCGTAACTTACTATTACATTATTAGAGTGGGATAAAATTATAGAATGTTTTCTTACAATTTGTTCCTATTAATTTATTTTTATAACTAGCATTACAGCAATTGCCATTTATATATTTCATAGAAGTAACAGGCGGAAGTAAATCTAAATACAAACACGGAGTTTCTAAGGAGAAAAACATTTAGCATCTTATACAATTATTGTTTCTTAAGGAAGTTTAAAATTGTTGAAGACAGATAGCTTTGCCTCATAATTTTATTTTCGAAACGTGGATCGTTTATTGTTTTTATTAAATTATTATTTTTGCCAAAATCGGTAGTGTTGGGAAGATTACGTTGTGATATTTGTTAACCTTTCATCCTTTCGGATGGAGCTGGTTTAAACGATTAACCATCTTCCCCAAAATTTCAGGTCTTGTACCTATAGTAGAAGGGATATAATGATTAGTAGTTAACTGTGAGGTATATCCCTAAAATGTGGTGTTTTGTATGCAATAAATGCTATATTATTGTATATATATATATATATAATACCGTAGTATTATTCTGTGTATAATATTACGTAGTACTATTAAAAAGTATTGTAGTTTGTTTACGATTGATATAATTAGGAGTTAATTACTGAGGTAAATAGACCACTAAAATATGTGGTTTTGTGATTAGGGTAACTATAAGGGACATAACTCTATAATGACAACGATCGAATTTTTTTCAAATCTTTTTCTACGTGTGTCATCATCATAATCGTTTAACGTAGTGCTTCTCAAACTATCTGATGTGGCGTACCGGCAGTTTTTTTTGGGTTTTTTTCGCCCCAATGTTCCAGAGACCGGTAATATCTCTTGGCGGAGGTAAAGATCATGGATCGCACCCCCTTTCAGATTTTTTTTGGGTTTTATTTTTTGCATGAACACATTATATCGAGGGCTGAGATTCCGAATCTGCATTTCAAAATTTAAGCCCCCCTCCCTATTAAATTTTCACTTTTTAAAAAAGATTTTTAAAGCGAAATACGGAGGTTATGATTCTGGAAAAAAAAATTTTTTGTAAAATTTCAAATTTTCCAAAAAATTAAACCCCTCCGCTCTATAACAAGAAATGAAATTAAAATGTTTCACGCCTGCATAGAATTATAAAACAGCAGACGCAAAAAGTATCTAAACAGAAAACCTGACATGCTAGAAACGCGTTTTCAAAATTTTAAAACTAGTTAGCAAAGAAGAAAAAATTTCAAAATTTAAATCCGCCCCAACGGAAAATCTGACAAGCTAGAAACAACAGCCAAACCGAGGATCAACTTTGTAAACACGAATTACCGAAAGAGAAAAAAAATTTTTTAATGTCATTTTGTTTGTGTGTATAAAACTAATGTTTATATACCTCGCTTAATTCCAAAAGACCCTCAACCACAACATATTGGATTACGTTCGTCATGAATCATTAGTAGAGAAA
This sequence comes from Octopus bimaculoides, assembly GCF_046866305.1. Classification (NCBI taxonomy): domain Eukaryota; kingdom Metazoa; phylum Mollusca; class Cephalopoda; order Octopoda; family Octopodidae; genus Octopus; species Octopus bimaculoides. The sequence continues at coordinate 7,376,560 of NC_142939.1, read as the reverse complement.
ACACTTTAATTTCACTTCTTGTCATAGGGCGGAGGGGACGGGGGTTTATTTTATTCTTTTTGTTTTTGAAAAATCGAAATTTTACAGAATTTTTTTATTTCAGAATCCTAGTCTCCGTATTTTTCTACGTATTTCGCCAAAAAATTTTTTTTAAATAAAGTGAAAATTTAAGAAATTTAGTATTGGCAAGCCAGGAGGCTGCACCAGGATCCAGTCTGATTCAGCTTGGTTTCTACAGCTGGATGCCCTTCCTAACGCCAACCACTCCGAGAGTGTAGTGGGCGCTTTTTACGTGTCACCTGCATGACAAACATTCACATCATCAAAATCTCAAAAGCTATGAGATATAATGCATGATTAATTCAAAACAAAGAAAGAAAGAAAAATATTGCATTTGAAAGAGTAATCTGAATGCTAAAGGGTTAAAGTAATTTCAATAAATGTATTATGAAACGTACTAAATCCCCCCCCCCCCAAATAAGTGTACAATAGGGATGCATCTTGTTTACCAGTAAATATGGTATTTGTGGCTTAATTTCCATATTTGTATTTCTCTTTTTTCATCCTTTTGCATTTTTTCTGTACCACACTGTAACTGATTATTTCTTAGACAGTAACTTGCTTCAGTTTAAAACATAAACTCCACCCATTTGTATACTGAGGCTTTTCAGATAATTGCTTTTTTTTTTAATACATTTATGCTTGGGATTACTAGCCATATACACAAGTTTTACACTAAAATTGTATTTTGATAATTTTTATAACAAAACCAAATAGGAGTACTTTATTAGCAACACCAGTATTATCTATAAAGACACTTTCATATGTGTTGATGTATGTGTGAATTAACTTGCTGGTTTCAATCACGCTGTACCAGTGTGTTAGTTTTAACCAGAGTTGAAGGTATTGTGAGGTACCATATGAAGTTTGGTAGACAGAAGCTGTGAAGAAGCATCATTTACTTGTATGTTGGTGTGTAGCAGTGCAAAAAAAAAAAAAATGCACCATATTGTATCCCTTCTGGCCAAGAGCTAAAAGTCATTCAGTAAGTGGAGATGAATAAAATTAGTACTGAGATAATTGATATTAGCAACCCTCACCATTGGACTTGGTGCTCCAACATGACCACACTACAATGACTGAAACCTGCAGCAGCAGAAGATATCTGCAAAAGAATATTTCTGATACCAGCATCGTCAGTTAAAATCAGTTTTTTTAATCTTTGGCTCAGTATACAATGAACAGCTTTGTTATCGATGTTCAGGTGTCTTTTGGTTGTTTTATCATCATCCATTTATAAATATAAAAAGGAAACTTGTTTTATTTTCAAGGGAAAATGAATTGTAAAACTGGTTGTAATTCTTTCTCTTTCATCATTTGCAGATTTAGAAAATATGCCAAAGCACAAGACTCTTTCAGACTCCAGTGACAGTGATAGTGGTCCTGATGATAGAACGGTAAGATAGCTTTATCCCTCTCTCTCTATATATATGTGTGCGTAATGTGTATCACTATTTTGATGTCTTCTTTTCTATGTTGTTATAAGTTGGCAGATTATTTCATCACTTGACTTATTTCTTAATCATCATAATGATGTCCAGCATCTTATGATCAAACTTCACTAATTCTTGTGAAGTTTGATCCCAGGTCTTCATTCTTCCTCTTCTGCAGGCTTATTCCATTTTCCTGGTTTGCTAGTCATACCATCACACTCTTGCATGACAAAACTGATATAGCTCTAAAACCATTTTTTTTTTCTTGAGACACTCTGTGTTCTGTTGTTTATGCAGACTACACTGTTACACATCTAGTGAAACATATTCACTTAAGATATTTTGTATATTTACATATATAATTTCATGTTTATAGATACAAACATAACTGATTAAACTCTTTCTCAGAAACAGAGGTTCTGGGTTTGATCTCACTGTGCAGCATCTTGAGCAAATGTCTTGTTCTGTAGCTTGGGGTTGACTGATACCATGTGAATAGAATTTGGTTGGTTGAAGGCTGTGAACATTGTCATTTTCATGTCCACTGTTCCATGCATGCATGGGTTGGACGGAAGTTATTGAGGCAGATTTTTTGTGTCTTGTCCTTTTATTAATAATGTAGCATTTGAAGCAGCCAAAATATTCTTCCTGTTTTCTGTTCAAACCAGACAGATCTGGCTTCTAACACATACCAACCCTACAATGTCATTCAAAAAATAACTATAATTGAAAACTTGAAGCTATGAAATAATGCATGATTAATTCAATACAACATGAATAAATAAACATTACATTTGACAACATAATCTGAATGCTTAAGGGTTAAGATTTGAGAAGGGATTGGCTGCAATTCCTGTCAGGTAGAGCAACCACGTAGAGTTTTGTTGGAGGCCTTTATTTGTTCAGTACACTTAGAAAGGCCAGGAGTTTTTATATTTAGTAGCATGTTGCAATGAGCCCTACAAGAAAATGTCCCTATGTAGCTGTTAAAGTAGCAGCCAGGTCTCAATGAGATCTTACTATCAAGTGTCCATCATTGATAAGACCAAACAAGGTCGAAATCACACAATCTGGTGATGTTGGCACTAGAGGTAGCAGAGATTTATCTCCCTGCTAGCAATATAGTGTATTTTGTACCAAAAAGCCAGTGTGGGTGTTTCTCATCGTAACTACCATAATAAAGTTCTAATAGAACATCCACATTTAGGTGGGGGTTAAATATTAAATCTTGCCCATGTCTTAATGCATTAGATGATATTGCCCTGTTTATGCTGTGCCTGAAGAAAAGATGATGTGATTAGGGCTGACCTGGGACTAAACAATGACAGATTGTTTACAAGGTGTTCTGAAAAGCTTGTTCTTTACAAGAATGGTCTGTGTACATTTTTTTTTTTTTTTCTGTTTGAGTTTTGTTCTCTCTCATGTTTGTTTATTTGTAGCCGGTAAGCAAGAAAAAGAAGCCAGAAAAGAAACCTGAAAAAAAGCCTGAAAAGAAAGCCAAATCTTCTGGTGATGGAGATGAAAACATGTTCCAGGTGTGTGTAAAGTCTGTTCCCATTTTCTCTTGTATTTTATAGTTTCCTTTTTTTAAATTTCATATTTAAATTACTTTTGCTACCTAAAATCCAATTTTGTTTGTGTGTGTGTGTGTGTGTATAACATCTTAATTTCCCATCCTTTTAGTTATCAAAGATGAGATATGCAACTGTCAGTGAATTTCGAGGCAAAGTGATGGTTGGAATTCGTGAATATTATGAAGCTGATGGTGAATTAAGACCTAGCAAAAAAGGTATAGAAACACATTTTTTTTAAAACTCTTGTTATTGTATGTTACTGCATTTCTAACTAGATTGCTGTTTTAAGTGATTTCTAAAATAATTTTGAACTTAGGCTCTGCATTGTAAAACAGCTGTAACATTTTTTATATATTGATGTTAATCTTGTTAGCCTCACATCAGCTCTGATCAAAGCCGTTCCTGTGTGCAGTGAACTTGGGGTTACATGAATCAACATATTCTTTTGAAACAGTCTGAGTAAGTGGTTTGGTTGCCATTTCTAGAAGGTCAAGTGACAAAGAAGTTCCCTTGTTGGTTCATTTTGTTATGTTAGGATTGGCATTCAGCCCTAGTGATCATACCGAAAAACGAAATATGTAAGCAAGACGTAACAACTCCAAAAGAACTGGCTTGGACCATGATGACCAATGTCCAAACTGCTCTAAAAATAGTGAAATGGTAATTCATCTAAATCTTGTTTAAATATCCTCATGTAAAATAGGTTATTCATCTGGGATGAATAACAGAATACATTATTGTATTTCCTGGCATACAAGTTGAATTTTTCAACTTAATTTTACAGCCAAAAATGGTAAGTCAACTTGTACACCAAGACAACTTTGGAGACCAAAACTTCCATGTGGAATGCTGCAAGATTTGGCAAAACAATGATGTTTGTAGGTTTGCTTGTATACCAGAAAATGTGATTAAGAAGAATTGCGCATACAATTGAATTTACAGTTGAACTTGAGTGTGTATAAAACAGATACACATACTGTAGACTACAAAATGAGATAAATTTATTTCATATCCACCTTTTTAGAATGTGAGAAGCTTGAACAGTAATGTTGAGAGAGGGATAAGTAGGGAAAGACATAAGGTTGTAAGGACTCTTCAGTCTTGTTGAGGACACAATACCTTTCTAGTAGCATAGAATTGTAACCAGTACACTCTGAAGTGGTTGATGTTAGAAAGGGCATGCAGGGATAGAAACCAAGCCAAAATAAAACACCAGCAAGATGAGGCCCACTGAACCTTCTAGGTATGCAGATCTATGAACAATGGATGTAAAACAAAGATGATGACTACATGCACACCATAGTCATCATCATCGTTTAACGTCCGCCTTCCATGCTAGCATGGGTTGGACGATTTGACTGAGGACTGGTGAAACCGGATGGCAACACCAGGCTCCAATCTAATTTGGCAGAGTTTCTACAGCTGGATGCCCTTCCTAACGCCAACTACTCAGAGAGTGTAGTGGGTGCTTTTACGTGTCACCCGCACGAAAACGGCCACGCTCGAAATGGTGTCTTTTATGTGCCACCTGCACAAGAGCCAGTCCAGGGGCACTGTTTTAATAATATAGATAATTAGGAAAAATTTCATCACTGAGTAGGTAAAAGTTAGAGGAAGTTCATATTTAAACTGGACTCCTCCCATCTGTTATTGTCACATGTTACAATTATATGAAAGAGCTGTTTTACTAAATTCTTCCAACTCGATTATTTTCAAAGTTAAAAATTTATTTTGTTTACTGTCTTTAATATTACTAACAAGTTGTTCTGGCCTTGGGACAATAATTTTCATTGATTTTCCTTTTTGTAGGAATCAGTTTAAACTTGGAGCAGTGGAAATGCTTGAAAAATCACATTGATTCCATTGATGAGGCAATTGAAGCGTTCTAAATGGACAAGTCATTGTTAGTATGGGGCTCAGAACTTGTACTTGAAAGAAAAATTTATGTGAATCTCTTAACATTTCTTCATGTATGCTATCATTTAATAAACTATTTTCCTTTTTGATAATTTTATTTTTGTGTTTGTGAACTTGATAAAAAAAATTTAACATTCATTGGCACAGATGTGGCTGTGTTGGCAAGCTTGCTTTCCTACCATGTGGTTTTGAATTCAGTCCCAATGTATGGTATCTTGGACAAGTGTCTTCTATAACTCCAGGTCAACCAAATTTTTGTCAGTGGATTTGGTGCACAGAAATTGAAAGCAGCTTGTGTGTCTGTCCCCCCACCACTACTTGACAACCAGTGTTGGTTTGTTTATATGTCTGTAACTTAGCAGTTAGAGGAAAGAGTACTGGGGTTGATCTGTTCAACTGAACCCTTCGAAATGGTGCCTCAGCATGGTTGCAGTCCAATGACTGAAATTGGTAAAAGATAAATACTTTCGGAATATCAAGTCTATTAAAATAATCTGCCTGCGATAATAGGAAAACACTTGAATATTTAAGGTGTCATTATCACAACTATAATATGATGTCATGAGGAGAGAGACATATCTATGTATATATGAGCACACGAATATATGTAAATATACGTAGTGTATAGATGGAGTTATAATTCAAGTTGTGACCTTGTGATGCACATCTGCACATTGCAGTGAACAAATGTGTGTGTGTGTGTATATGTGTGTATATATATATTATATAATTATATATACTAGCAAACGCACCTGTCCTTTAGACGGTTTAAATTGCTTTGGTGGCATTTTTTTCCACCAAATAATTGAACTACCAAGAAGGTTTACAAGTAACATGGCAATCTATGTTTCTGATTCACCTAGGAACACAAAATGAAATTGAAGGCTGGTTATTGTGGCGGTTGTTGCACTTTAATGATCAAAGAACATATAAGTTTGCAAGCGATGCAAAGTAGAGCTACTGAAGTGTTTTGGGAGTAGATTACGGATAATGACTACAAAATATAGTTGTTTTACATGAAAGGGGAAATTTCTTGTCAGAAAGAGCTACATAAATGGTATAATGAAATTGAAGGAAGACATTGAAACTTCCCTTCTATGAGTTTATTTTATTCAACAGCGAAGGGAGCCATTTTTTCAGGGAGAAGTATGATTGGTATGTTCAAAAATGGCAATATAATACCTACTTGAAAAAGTAGAGTCAAAGGAATGTATTTACTACATACTTACAGTGTACGACCATTCTGAAATTGACTTCAGGTAACGAAAAATGAAGACATGAGTTTGACTTCAGTTCATGAATACTGCTTTGAATCTTTAGCAGTTCGCAGTGAAAAGATGTCGCATTGAAAAGTAGACTGGTAAGTTGTAATGACAGTAAAAGTGAGCAGGATACATGTATATACGTGCTGAAAATAACCAGCATTAGTCTTATCGTGAGCAGAGAGTTGTCCCCCTGCATATAATGAGTCATTAATGAGCTATCATGAAGGCTTGAAAAGGATCATGTCCGCTTGTAACGCACAATGGAAATTGGAGAATGATTGCATTGCATTCGAGTTTTTAGCTATTCAGACCAAAGTCAGAATGTTGCCCAGTCCACACCACGAGGATGTAAAATCTTGTGGACCATCCTATGCCGTCCCACGTCTGCTAAAAGAGTTGATATGAAAAAGCATGTTGATGTATTGGTGAAGGAGGCAGCCATGTAGTCGACGGTGTGGCTTCATCAGGATGGCAGAGCAGAACTGCAATTTCATCATTTTGGGGCTAGTTAAAGCATACTTAGTGCTCTCTGATAGGCATTCAGTCACTCCTCATAACTTTGAAGTTGGGCTCATCTGTATGTCGGCATTGTATAGCAGTTATGAAGTTCCTCACATATCGGTTGGTGGTGTGGAGCATTTCCTGAAGTTCATTCAAAAGAAGGCATTTTTTTCCCAGGTACCACCTAAGCTGGACAGGCCGTTTGCTCAGTGGTATCTCCCATGAAGTAAATTTGAAGGAATCGGTGTTCAGTGTTGTTGACAGGAAAAATAGAGCCTATCCGATGATAGGTTTGGCCCTGAATTTTGAACGTCGGCATATAGGAGTCTTTATGAATAGGTTTGTGACCGAAACTTGCCATTTGGAAGGCAGTTATAAGAATTTTCTGTGTAAATTGCTGTGAATCAGGGTGTTGACCAAGGAGTAAGGAGAGCAAAGGCTGACGAGTGTTTTGCAGGTCAGGCAAATGAACTTTTCCGCTTGAGCAGCATAGGCCACTGGATTCTCCAAACCACTTGAGGGCCTTGCAAAATGGACATATTACTGATATATTCCCCGTAACAGTCTTTCGATGAGTGGTGTAATCCTTGGCAGGATCATAGTTGAGTGCCTTTGATGCCCATCGACTACTTGATGGCTTCCAATAGCCATGGGCAAGAGCCTTCCGGTGAACATTAGGCTGCAGTCTCATCATCCAATGGTTATCGTCATCTGCCAACCTCACGGCAGAAGTGGATGCAGCGTTCCGTGCCTGATGGATAGCACTCTTTTGTGAGGTTTCTGCGTCCCTTGCATCAGCAGCATGCACTCGATAGGTTTCACACTGCTCTGGAGTAGTTGCAGCTCTAGCAGTGGTAGGTTATTTTCAATAGTCTACAGGACCTCTGGTTCTCAGTTTCCTTAGCCTTCCAGTGCTGCTACTGCAGAAGATTTTCTGCCAATGCGTGCTCTCTTATGTAGTGTGCCTGTATTATCTGGTAAAGGAAAATGGGTTTTAGTGTACTGAAATAGTGGAATAGTTTCAGTGTTAAAGTGAAAGTATCTGACATTACAGTAGAGTGATGTTATTGTTTCACTTTTGACACGTAATACTGAAATAGAGGAGATATGATATTGCTGTGGGCTCGAAATTTTGGAATATGTGCATAAATATCAATAGTATGGGATACATGTCTCATGATTAAAATTTTTTTAGGGTGTGTAAAGAGGGAAAGGACAGTCATGTGGAATTTTGATGAAATTCGAATCATATGTATTCAAGTTCCTTACAGAAAATATAAGAGAGTCTCATCCGTTAATTGCATGTAGCACTGGCAACGCCGGGTATCCCTGCTAGTAAATAATAATGGCAAACGAAATATATACCACCGGATGTTGTTTTTGACAAACAACAGCAGTAATTTTCTTCAGCTGAATACACGTCATTGATTGGTTGAAATTACCCAAAATATGACAACTTTAACACGAATAACTACTAAAATACAAAATGGTATCAACAACACTAAGAGTAAACATTGTTCTATGTGACACATTCTACTAGTATCCAAAGTTTGAAAGTGTTCAGTTAAGAAAAATTAATTAGAAAATCTGTCGGTGAGATTGAAAAGATCCGAAGAAGATATTCAAGTAAGTGAAATTTGCTTTTATGTGAATGATGGCAAAATAACTAAGAAATTCATGATATTTAACTTGAAACTATTCGGTTATTATTCTACCATAAATGCCCAAGGACTTTACTTGTTCATACGAGGCTTCTATTCATGTTTTCAACAATTTAATTTTCAATATTTCCTAATCCATTGTTAACTTCAGAATATTTTTTAATATGCTACTTCTTTTAAGGCTAATTCAGTTTCTTTATGTCTATATATCTGATAACTGAAACGATAGAAGTTCAGTGGATTTGTATAAAATAAATATAGTTTCTGAGAATATCTTTGTTTTTCCTAGCTGAAATATTTTACTTCCATATTACCGCCCATGAGTACTTGTTATAGGTGGGCGGTTATTTAAGCCCCCAAAATAGATTTGTAAAATAGAATTTTCCGTTCAACAGCCCTCGGCGAATTTTCGGAAAACCCCGGTATATGTATGTATGTATATATATTCGCAACATTGCTAAACTTGTTTCTTGGTGTGTGCATGTATATATATATATATATATATATATATATATATATATATATACACACACACACACATATTTAGTCCTACTGTTTAAAATAATTATTTTTTGTTTATTCTGCCTTCTAAAATGTTTAACCTTGTCCCTTGGCTACATGTAGATACATATTTCGTACCGTTCTCTAAAATAATTTTGCCTTGTTTGAGCTCCCTAAAATGCCTCGCTCTTGTTTGTGGTTGCTTTCGTAAACTGTAAACATTTATATTAATTCAGCAAATAACTTCCAAATTGTAATCTCTCCCTCTAAAATAATCCTTTCCTTGTTTCTTGACTACATATGTATCGTACCGTTCTCTAAAATAATTTCTTTCTCGTGTTTCTGGTTGCAATGGCTAATTACTGTTATTTCTCCTTCTCCCTAGGCTGAAAGCTTCCATCTTCGTCCATTTCCATACCTGTTCCCCACCTTTCAGACTGTCGTCAGTTTATTCTATGTGTTTGGCCGTTTGATGACACTCGAAAAGATGCACAGCTAAGCTAAGAATTTCTCTTGTTTTTAATTGCTTCATTCATTCAAACCATCTAACTCGCAACATTACTAACCTTGTTTCTTGGCTACATATACAGACTGTCCTCATTTAACGACCACTCGGAGTTACGACGAACTTTACGAGCCGTCATTACATATTTTACAAAATATAAAAACTTAAAAACTTTGACTGTCGTATTGTGCGCTGTACGAGAACTGCCGTCGTGACGGCAGCACATCCCGAGCACCCAGCCTCACGCTCCGGCATCGGAAGTATACAGTATCCATATCCTAACTTTAAGGTTTTCCTTGTGATAATCTTACTGTTACTTATTCATTTTTCAACAATTTATGTTAGTGATTCTTGGCCCTGTACTGCATATACTTTATACAGTACGGTATTCTGTTTTTATATGTACCCTGTGAATATTCGTTTAACGACGGGGCTGTTGGAACGTAACTCGGTCGTTAAATGAGGACAGTCTGTATATACATATTTCGTACTATTCTCTAAAATAATTCTTACTTTTTTCTGCCCCCAAAATTTATAGTTTCACACCAGACTCAATTTCGGTAGTGAATAAATTTTTACCCGCGTTTTTTTTTTTGTACACTGTACATTGATCAGGCTTTGAAAATATATGATAACGATCCTTCCCATATCATAGAGACGCCTAGGGCTGGTTTCCCCAGTTTCTGTGGCGAATACATTCCTCACGTGGACGGGAGGCCGGTTCGTCACAGGATTACTCATTTATGCCAGCTGAGTGGATCGGAGCAACGTGAAATGAAGTGTTTCATTCAAGAGCACAATGCGTCGTCCGAACCAGGAATTGAAATCGTAATCTTACAATCATGAGCCCAACACCCAGTAACCACTAAACCACTCGTCTCCACTTAAAAAAATCATTATATTTAAAATTAGATCACTCGGAGATGACACTAATTGTAATAACTTCATGGATGTACGGGAGATAACTCTGGAGTTATTAACATTTCACTCTATGAGTATAATATTGTACATCATTTTAATACTTTCTCATCGGTTCTTCAGTGATAACGACCGCAGCTTTTCTGGGGAAGTCTGGCACGAAAAGCGTGGAGTCATATATTTTCTAAAATGATTAAATAATGATACATTGGGATATGTTCTTAGATACCCTTGGAAAGTTATTTTGAAAACTAACCGTTTGATACAGTGTATGATTTACAGAAACATTTGAAAGCGTAGCCTAGTAAAAAATGTATCCAATTATAAAAAGGTTCAATTTCAGTATGGTGCTTTGAGCAAGGGTCTTCTCAGGTTGAGGCAAGAAAGTGATATATACAAATGCCACAACAGAGTTTAAAACTGATAAGTTACTGTTGTGGAGCATCGGGTAAAGCTTGACTGAGCAAGCCTGTGATCAAACTATTCCACCTTCTTTTTTCTATGTCCATAAAAACAGGGACTACACTAAGCACGTCCACTCTTAAGATAGCTGAGAGTGGTTTGAGAGAGATTTGACTACTATTTGTAGCAGTTGTGGTAAAGTGTGTTACATTGGGAGTCACTACCCTTTACATGGAAACTTAACTACAATACATTTGATGATACGCCATTGTTTCAATAATATCATCAAATATGACACTTTAATCTTACAATGATACATATGCCCTTTCATACAAGTCTTGAACTGTATGCATTATAAGGTATTAAGCAACAACAACTTATTGTTATAGTCAAATACTACCCATATAAATGAATTTATTAAGGTTTTTATGTAGTAATTTCTGAAGTTTTAAACTAAGTATTGTAAATTAAACCAACTCATGGCAATTGGCCACTCAGTGTTGTTAAACTGCATGAAACTTAGTAGTAAAGCAGGATACTAATATATTTGATGTAAATAAATCAAGAAAATTTTATTAAACTTGTAATGATGAGAAAAATCTTTAAATGACTAATTCTGATGCAAAAAAAAAAAAAAGAGATAAAGAATCACTGCATTGCTGCCAGAACCACCACCACCAAAACTTTAATTAATTGAAATGATTTGAATATGCTATATTGGGAAGCTTTGCCCAATTTTTAGCAGTATGGTGACTGAAGGTCCACAAGACTGAAAGGGAAAAATAAAATGGTTCTTGATACTTAAGAAAAAAAAAATTCAGTTTCAAGTTTAGTCCTACTGTGTGGTGGCACCTTGGGCAAGTGTCTGCTACTTTAACCCCAGGCCAACCAGTGCCTTGCAAGTGAATTTGGTAGAGAGGAAGTGTATGAAAGCCTCTCACTTTTTGGACAATTATGGTCCCTGTTGGTGTATATGCTTTCATTCATGTGCATTAACTACAGCATTAGAGTGGTTTAGCTCTTATTTCTAGCAATGTAGGTGATTCTTAACACCCTGGTCACGTTTAGTGACATTTGTAATTCTCTTTTTTGGTGTAACATTGCAAACTACTGTTTATATTAAAGTTGTATGTGTGTGTGTATATATGTATGTGTGTGTGTGTATATATATATATATATATATATATGTGTATGTGTTCGTCATCATCGCTTGACAACTGGTTTTGATTTGTTTACGTTCCCTTAACGTAGCGGTTGGGAAGAAGAAAGAGATCAATAGATTAAATAGAAAACTTAAGCATTAGGGTCGATTTGTTTAACTAAAACTCTTCAAGGCGGTGCTCCAGTATGGCCGCAGTCCAATGACAAACAAGTGAAAGAAATAGATAAAAGCTCATCAAAGTAGTTCATATCCAATATGTTAAGTGTATAATCTATCCATGAATTAGAAGACTATTGGTCTGTAACCACAATGACAACTGCAGATATATTTTATAGCACCATTATATCAAGGTGGGAGGCGCAATGGCCCAGTGGTTAGGGCAGCAGACTTGCGGTCATAGGATCGCGGTTTCAATTCCCAGACAGGGTGTTGTGTGTGTTTATTGAGCAAAAACACCTCAAGCTCCACGAGGCTCCGGCAAGGGATGGTGTCGAACCCTGCTGTATTCTTTCACCACAAATTTCTCTCACTCTTTCTTCCTGTTTCTGTTGTACCTGTAATTCAAAGGGTCAGCCTTGTCACACTGTATCACACTGAATATCCCCGAGAACTACGTTAAGGGTACACCTGTCTGTGGAGTGCTTAGCTACTTGCACGTTAATTTCACGAGCAGGTTGTTCCGTTGATCGGATCAACTGGAACCCTCGACGTCGTAAGCGACGGAGTGCCAACAACAATATATCAAGGTATGTTTATCATGTAATGCAAGTACACTGGCATCATATAAGATATTATTGACAAAGCCAGTCTGGCAGTGAACAATCTAAACCTATTTAAATCGAGTTGAAGTACACAGATTTCACGTGTAGCTAGAAAGGAAAAATCGAATCGAGAATGTTGGCGTATACTTGATAAAAACAAAAGGAAACTTTATACAACAAAGAGGTGACTGGAAAGTAGTGATCTCAGAGCAAGGATTTGCATATAATTTAGCAACCCCTGTGACTCTGAATTATCTCCCTTAGACTCACGTATTTCACACTTAATATGGATCGCAATTTGTGAATGGTCCACTCACAAGGCTTTGGTCGGCCCGAGGCTATAGTAGAAGACACTTGCCCAAGGTGCCACGCAGTGACACTGAACCCGGAACCATTTGGTTCATAAGCAAGCTACTTACCACACAGTCACTCCTACGCCTATGTATATGTTGTATATCAATATTTTAAAAATTTATATCGTACATGTTTTTTTCCCCTTTGTATCTATTTTATCCAGCGTATGGCTGTATCATGCGTGGCGACAAAGAAATAATCGGACTGAATACCCGATTGCGCGGTTAAACCATTGGGAGGGAAGGACCCCTAGCCCTTGTTAGGGCATCCTTCTAGAAGAAGGCAACTCAGGCAACTGGAATAACTCCGACATAAAACCTGCGGCTCAGTGGTTACCGATGATGTTGACTTGTTCTTTTCGGGTTGTAGCTGTTGTAGCTTAGTGAGTGGGATTGATTCTGCACAGCCTTTCATCCCTTTAAAAAAAAAGCTTCTTGCACAGGCATTGCATGATAGCAACATTGATTGATTGATTAACTTACTAATTGATGATTGTTGGATAGTGCTGTGTGCCTCAACTGAATGGCTGGCTGTCGCCTTAAAAGCAAACAATCAATGATGTACCAAAATAAATGGCAGTAAGGACTCTGGAACCACATCAGATGAACGAGTCTAGCTCAGCAGGGGCCCCAGAGCATCACAGTCTGAACCCGGCCGTCATCATGCTACTGTGATAGAACCAAATAAAATATTGAATATTGGCTGTTGGAATGTACAAACGCTGCTTGACCGTGAGTCCTCAGAATGTCCTGAACGAAGGACTGCTCTTGCTGCAAAGGAGCTTTGACGCTATGATCTTGACATTGTTGCTTTATCTGAGACGAGATTAGCTGGAGATGGTCATCTTACAGAATCTTGTAGAAAATATACATTCTTTTGGAACGGGAGAGATGAAGAGTTCAGAGGGGAGGCTGGAGTGGCATTTGCTGTTAAGACTACTATTGTGGATAAGTTGGGATTAACGAGTGTCTTATGTCCATAGGAATTCCTTTGGTTAAAGGAAATTATGTGACCTTGGTGACATGTGCTCTACTGATGACGAAAAAGTTTCTTTCTACCATGCTTTGAAGGGCATTATAAGAAACATCCCTAGGGCAGACAAAGTTATTGTACTGGGTGATTTTAATGTTAGAGTGGGTAGGGATTTTAACATATGGACTATAATTGGAAAGTGTGGGGTGAGAAAGTGTAATAGCCATGGTATGCTTCTGTGTGTTACCAATACCACGTTTCAACAAAATAGATATAAGACCACATTGGATTACATCCTTGTTAGGGTGTGTAACAGACGAGATGTGCAGTGTGTTCGTGTTCTTCATGGGGCTGTGTTGGACTGACCACCACCTAGTACGTGCAAAAGTGAAATTCATCACAAAACGTAAACTCCGGGCTGCAGGTATTACCCTGCCTAAAAGACTGAATGTTGCTTGTCTTTGTTGTAATGGCGTGAAGAGAACTTTACGAGAGGAAATGAATGTTGCAGATATTGGAGAAGATTGGCTGACATGCTGTGTCTGTGCAAGACCCTGCCTCAGTAAAGCTGGACTCAAGAGTCGTCTTCGTAGTCATAAAGCGAGACCGACGATTGACAACCAGGCTGGTGATGGTGGTTTTACACACCATACTAATCATATCTGTCAGGCATGTGGAAGGGAGCGTAATATGGAAGGAGGACTTAAACAACATGCAAAGGTACATGAAGCCCAGTTACAACTATAGCCGGCTATTGCCGGTAAAGGTACAAGACATTGTAGATTTTTAGCTGGGCTTAAAAGTCACGTTTGATCACAATACCATTAAGTTAAGCCTCGTGCAATGGCTGTACTTAATAACGAGGAGGCAACCATCATGTATGTATGTATGTATGTATGTCACGTCACATCACAAAACGTGAATCAGAACAGCTGAAATAAATGATGTAAAGATTGGCTGCAGTTGAAGGGAAGAGAATGTAAATAGACTCCTTCTATGCCCTTGGTGTGTGGAAACAAATTGGGAGTTTCTTGACAGCCATTTACCAATTTGTTGAGCACTCAGCCGAGAAGATTTTTTCCCAGCTTGCTTCTCTAAATATCAGGTGATAACGTTAGGAACACGGGATGGGGGGATAATAATGCATGATACTTGCGGAATGTTTTCTTATGAGAATCTATCCTAAATATTCCTTCAATCGTTTTCAGTCTCAGAGTTGTCACTCGCGACTTGTCGTTTGTTTGTTAGTTTCTATGGAAAGTTTTTATTTATATATATATGGAAATTAACGAACAAGACCACATGGTCTTAACAACTTTGCTGCTTCTGATAAAAGAATGTCCAAAAAAATTTATTGATAGAGGTTTAAATTTTGATCATTTTTACCCAGTCAGAAAACAGGATTTTGTGTGTGACAACACGTTTGTCAACTGTAAATACATAGACTATCATAACGAACTTGACTTTTTCAATGTTGATCTTATTTTCTTCTTGGAAATTTACCAATTTTACGTACACAAATGAAGCCGGTAAGAACAAACCCCAGCTGCATACACATACATGCACAAAAATACTCACACACACATACAGACTTTAGCTTCCTCTTTCACTTCGACAGACACGTCAAAAGTAATTAAATATAAACTTTCCACGGAAACTAGTGAAAGAACGACAAGTCATGAGTGACAAACTCTGAGACTCAAAACGATTGATTGCCTAGTTGCTCCAAACAAACCAAGAAGTTTTCTTTTCATAATGTGCATCTCATATTAATATTTCTGTCATCGTAAACTGACATCTTTTTTGAAATATTTCAAAATGCCAAGGGGGTGAACATGGAAAAGCCTTGTATCACACAAGAACATGCTTCAAACAAGTATGAACATTTTTTATTGTTAATCAGCATCTCGTATTCAATGTTTCTTTATTTTGTTTTTTTTTTTTATCATATAAAAATATAAGAGCAGATGATTGATTTCTTTTATTGCTTGAAAGTTAGTAAAATGTGAAGTTTAGTTACTATATTTTCTGACATACAGTTCAAACTTTTTAGGCCAAAATTTACAGCCAAAATCACTTTGGAGGACTGAAAATTTCATGTGAAATGCTGTAGGATTTGGAAAGATATTGATGCCACTTGAATGTTTACACTAAAATATTGTATCAACTTGTATGCTGGAAAATACAATTTGTGACAATTCAGCCTTCTTCCATTGATAAATATTTGTGTGTGGTGTGTGTGTGAATGTGTCTTTGTGTGCACCAGTCTGTTTTTATGTCTACTAAAACCAGTATCATAAGATGGTAAAGCTAATTTCATTTGATAGAAATTGATCAACCTAATTGAAATAAAAACTGAAGTTTTGAGGTTCCCCGAAACTTTTGAAGATGACCACCTCAACATGATCATAGGTTGATGATTGCATCCAGTAAATGAAAGAAAGTATATATGTATACAGGCGTGTGTGATGTGAGAGTCTGCTGAGCCATTACTGAAAAAAATACCTCGAAGTCACAGTCACCCAAAATTTCTGTTAAATAAATAATAACAGTATATATATATATATATATATATATATATACATATATATAAGTGCAGTCATGGCTGTGTGGATATGGAGTTTGCTTTGAAATCATGTGGTTTTGGGTTCTGTCCCACCACATGGCACCTTGATCTGATCTGGCAAGGTTTCTACAGCTGGATGCCCTTCCTAATGCCAACTGTTCTGAGAGTGTAGTGGGTGCTTTTTATGTGCCACCGGCATGAGGACCAGTCAGGCGGTACTGGCATCAGCCACCACAATGACATAAATATACATACATACATATATACACAATGGGCTTCTTTTATTTTCCATCTACCAAATTCACTTAGAAGACTTTTGGCCAGTCTGGAGCTAAAGTAGAAGATACTTACCCAAGTTTGCACACAGTGGGATTGAACTGAAACCATGTGATTGAGAAGCAAACTTCCTAACCACATAACCATGCCTGTCTCTATATATCTATGTGTGTATCAATGTTGATCCACTTACCCTTATTAACGTTGTCTGAGCAAAAAAGCTTTATCCTTGTTTGCAATGTCCAGTAAGCAAAGTTCTGTAGTTTCAGCTTTCAATGTGTGAGTTATAATAAAATATATATAAAAAGAACCTTACTTGAAAACAAGTAAGGGTTGGTGACAAAAAGAGCATCCAGCTGTAGAAAATGTCTGAAAATAATTTTGCTTGAACCATGCCAACATGGAAAATAGATTTGAAACCAAACAAATGAATATGAGCATTTTATTGTTCACCGTGTTTTGTTCATAGTGTAGGTCTTATTGCCGTCATTGTGTTATTGTTGTCATTATTGTGGTCATTTAGCCTCTGGTTAGCCTTGAGCCAGCAGGTCTCCTATTTTCAAAGGCACTTTGGATGTAACTATTCTATCTTTGTTTTGTTTCAACCATATCCTTGAATACTTGTCTTAGTTTTAAGATGATAGAGAGTAATTTTGAGGGAGAGTTGGCTGCTGTTTCTAGAAATTCCAGTGACTACATGATGGCATAGCTCTGGGTGTGATTGTTGGTATTGTTGTCATTATGGTGGTGGTGTTGTTTAGTGCCAAGCCAGCCTGAAACGAATACTCTCATGATTTAAGGCATTCCCGATATGACCATCTCATCTTTTATCTCTTCAGACATAATGTCGTATCTAAGACTGCGTTATGCAGTTTGTCCTTCAACTTTTAAAGACAATAGAGTGTGATATCAAAGCGATTTGGCTGCTATTTCTAGCTGGCTGAGTGACTATGTAGAAACTCCTTTGTTGTTGTTCTTGGCAGATATAATAGAATTTCAGGCTAAATATCTTGTAATGAGATCCCTTTTCTCTAACGTTGATCACAACCCTTCTTTACACGTTTAGTACCTTGTGTCAATGTAAGAAATCATTATTATTGATTTCCTTTGATTTGCATTGATTGAAAATAAAAACAAACTAAAAAATTCTTTATTATGAAACTAAAATACTCATTATGTTCATTATCATCAACATTGCCATTATCGTTAATGATATTATTATTCAGATCCTACTAAAGTGAAATTTACTTTCTGTCCTGCTTGTGACGAGGATCAACAGAACAAAGCATCCAGGTGAAAGCAATCACCATTTCCCTACCTGATTCCAATTCCTTTGAAATATGTGTCCTTGTGTGCCTCAGTTTGAAAATCCATATTTCTGATAAGTATAGCAACATCACCACTGATGATGATGATGATAATGTTTGTGATGACAATGAAGATGATGAAGCTGGTGATAATGGTAATGATATATATATATATATATATATATCTTTTTTTTGGAACATTGGGTCTCAAAGCACATCACATACGGCTACAAATAACAGCATGTAGATATTAGTTTGAAAAACCCTTTTGGATAGAAAAAGCGGCCTTTGAGTTTTTCTATCCGAAAGAGTTCTTCAAACCAAAACTTACATGCTTTATGTGATGTCTTCAGACCAATGTTCCAAAAAAGCATTATTTCATGTTCTCATAAAATTCTTGACATCAATAATATTTATATATATGTGTGTGTGTGTGTGTGTGTGTGTGTGTGTGTGTGTGAACTGTAACACAGGGAGACAGTTGGCCAACTGTCAATGGAGAAAGTTTTACTGTTGTGAATCTTCATTTGAATATCACAACCTCAGATGAGTTGATTTCATCATATTATATATAGGTCATATTTGAAAGCAATAAAAAAAAAAACTAGACTCAAACCAATCATAAAATAAATAAAAGAAACATCAGTTAAAATGAGCCTTTTTTTTTTGTTGTTTCAACTTATTTTTTTATTATTCCTTCCTCCAATGTTTAGTTTGTGATAGATGTCTTTTGTTGTTTTCAAATATGAGCTGCGTAAGTTGGGGGGGAACAATTGGCCAGCTGTCATCAGGCATGAATATACAGGGGTGGGGTGGGGGAATAAATATTCGTACATGTCAAAGTTCTTTCTTTATTTAATTTCTAATGAACATAAATGGGATTATACCAATACTATATTTGCATACACATGCATAAACTAAGAATATGCAAAAGAAACTAATAAATTATAGTAACTAATGAATTTATATTAAATTATAAATATTTGGGGGTGAAAAAAGTATTTGTACAGAACATAAATAACTGATAATTCTGATTTAATACTTAGTAGCATAACCATTATTCAGTTCCACTTCAACCAATCTCTTCTTGTAGTTCTTAATCAATGACTTGCATGTTTCTTTAGGAATTTTTTCCCATTCTTCTTGACAAATTTTCTTCAAATCTGGAATGCACATTGGGGCTCTTGAATGAATTTTAATTTTCAAATAACGACACAAATTTTCAATGGGGTTCAAGTCAGGTGACTGGCTTGGCCATTCTAATAATTTTATATTGTGATTGACAATCCATTTTTGGTAGACTTCACCGTGTGCTTAGGGTCGTTATCCTGTTGTAAAATCCACCCTTCACAAAGCTGGAGCTTTTCTACAGTCCCATAAATTATTGTTCAAAATATTTTGGTACATCTCTGCATTCATTCTACCATCTATCACATGTAAATTGCCAGTACCATTTGCAGAGAAACATCCCTACACAACGATGTTGCCACCTCCTAACATTACAGTAGGAATTCTGTTTTTCGGCGAATAGGTGGTACCATCTTTCCTCCAAACATGGCTACGCGAATTTCATCCAAACAATTCAATTTTTGACTCGTCTGTCCAAAGAACATTTTCCCAGAATGTATCAGATTCATCTTTTATGTTCATAAACAAATTTTAAACGGGCATCTCTATGCCTTTTAGTCAACAGTGGAGTTTTTCTAGGAGAGCATGACTTCAGCTCAATCCTATGAAGTTCATTGCTGATTGTTCGTGATGTAACACTAGTCCCTGAAGCTAACAAATCTTCTTGCAACTCCTTTCTGGTGATCATTGCATTTTTTTCGATACTTCACTTCATTTTTCTTAAAGATCTAGCGGAAATCTTGTGTGGTGCACTGGATCTTATTCTATTTTCAACAGTTCCCGATTTTTTTATATCTTTGAATAAATGAAGATATGGTAGAAAATAGAATACAAAGGGTCTCTGATATTTTCCTGTAACTTTTACCTGCTTTCCACTGTTCAATAATTAAGTTTTTCACTGAATTTGTGAGTTCTTTACTTTTCGCCATTATTACAACACTACTTTATGCTGTCTCAGTGCTGAATGAAGAAGCTAGCATTTTGACACTTAAAAATGACCACTGATAAGATTATTGGAACAAATAAGAAAGTTCTAGTAAAAAAAAAAAAAAAAAATTATTTTAACAGTATTTTGTGGCATAGAAACTCATAAATTTATTCTGTACGAATACTTTTTTCACCCCTAAATATTTATAATTGTAAATAAATTCATTAGTTACTATAATTTATTAGTTTCTTTTGCACATTCTTAGTTTATGCATGTGTATGCAAATATAGTATTGGTATATCCCATTTATGTTCATTAGAAATTAAATAAATAAAGAATTTTGACATGTACGAATATTTATTTCCCTCCACTGTGTGTATATATATATATATATATATATATATATATATATACACACACACACACACACACATACTGTGCATTAAAAATGAGTTCTTCGTTACATTATTTGATCAAGAACACCAGATCTATGTGTGTGTGTGTGTGTGTATATATAATATATATACACATACACACACATATATGTAAAGTTAATGAAGATGATAACAGTAACAATGATAACAATAGTGATGGCATTAATTACAAAATTATCATGATTTTAATAAAAAGAATGAAAACATTTAAGATACCCAACCAATTGTCAGTATGCTTAATTTTTGGGCTTGTGTGTACAAGGCTAAATTTTTCTTCATGAAATATTCCAACCATTAACTCGGTGTTAACAATGCAAGTGTAAAGTTTCCTCCCGCTACAGAGAAAAATATAACAACAAATATGGGAAGGGTTATTAACCATTAGAAGTTTCTAAAAGAAACTTAGGTTGTATTTACTTTATTTAATTATATATATATATATATATTTTGGTTGGTTGTGGTTGTTTGATGTTTGTTGTATGATTTTGTAGTCTGTTTTCTGAATTTCGATCACTAGGGTTTCATTTATGCATGTTTATATACATGTATATGTATGTATGCATGCATATACTTACTTGTTTGTGCTCGCATGTACATATGTATTTATATACATACATACACATATATTTGTGTAAATATTTACATGTCTGTGTGTATGTATATATATATATATATATATATATATATACACACACACACACACATATGTATATATGTATTTGTATATGCATATATATATATATACATATATATTTGTATGTATATATATATATTTGTATGTGTGTATATAGATATATATATGTATATACACACATGCACACACACATATTTACGTATATAACTGTGCATGTATATATATGTATGTATGTATGTATATATATATATTGTGGCAGTGCTTATTTTAAAAATTAGGAAAAAGTATATTGATGATTAAAGAGTTATTATTTCTGTTTATTTAATCATTTATAGTTGATACTGTATATGATAAAAGAAAGTTTTTTTTTTCACTCTTTTAAATGATGTAAATTTAGACATGAAAATTTCCCCTCACATAATGTAATCATTGATGGTATTAATAAAACCATAAAAATGAGCTTCATTAAATTTAAGAACATTTTAGAAAATGTATTTTAACCTTAATATTCAATATTATCATCTAAATAAGACAAACAATTCATAACTACTTGGTGATATCATCTTAAGATCTGTTGTGATGTATAAAATGTAAAAAAAAACTTAACATCACACCCAGAACCGTTGAAGCATGTAATAAGCTACTTGTATTGGTTGTTAAAACCATTACGCATCCTTAAAAAATTCCATGTTTTCTGAAATTTGCCAACAGTTGTGACGTATATTCCTCTTTATTGTGCTTTGTCTGCTCACATTTCTGGGGTTTTTTTTTGTGTGTGTGTTTTACCTGATGCACTGTGCATGCAGTTTTGGCTTTCGTTGCTGTCTTTCTTTGCTCGACATACTGCTGCATTCTGTCCTCTCTCTTTTACCCTTTTCTTAGGAGTAGGAGCAGATTTGAGCACTGTATACAAAAGTTCATTATTATTACTATTATCTGAGACATGTAACATTATTGTCCCTACTTCATATACTGAAAAGGATTTCTTGAGCAATAGCTGCTTGAAGTTGGATGTTCAGTAACATTATGTTAAAAATATCTTCAATGGAATTGAAGGCTATCCAAAACGTTTTTGATCAGATCCACTGCAGACACTGCAAGGATGGACTGACAAACTTATGCTCTTAGTCAGTAAAGACCAGGAAAATTACTATTGTCATCATTTTGAATGACATTTGACAAAATCAGCTTGGGATGACGGGGGATGTTGCATAGAAAAAAAGAGAATGCCGGCATTCAGTCTGCTGGGAAGCATAAGAATTAAGTACCACGAAGTTGGTCATGCATCTGATAGTAAGATGAGTCAAGATTCAATTTCTTTGACTTTGATGGTCAAGTGTACATCGACATTGTACAACAGAAGACATACACCATCAGTGCATAAATCTGGAAGTCAACCATAGTAGTGGCAATACTATTGTTTAGGGCCACATGCCTGGAAAAGGGGTCAGTCCCATACATCAAATTAACGGTGTCATGACCAGGATAGTCTATCTGGAAATCCTCAAGAAGACAATGATTCCGTATCCCAAGAACCATTTGGGTCAATTGTGAATTTTTCAGCAAAATGACAATTCAAAACAGGACTACAGGAATAATCAAGAAAGAAAACCCAAGTACTGTAGTGGTTGGCACAGATTTGAACCTGAATCCAAATGAAAACTCATGGAAATGTGTTGACATGAGTATGCAACAACGAAAATCCAGGAAAATGGAGTGAATTATATGATTATACAATCAAAATATGGGTTATGCATCCAATACTTCATAGATGTATTTCTGTTTTGAAAACTTTCAGGTACATCACCAAGCATTAGTGTTAAACAACTTTCTTTGTAAAATGCATTTATTACATTTTCTTGATAAAGAAGAAAAGAAAAATTGATAAGCTTTAAAATTTCTTAAATTAAATGAGATTTGCTCTCAGGGGTATTATTCATAATATAAATAATTTCTTTGAGCAAATTAAAAAGTTTCATGTAAAAACTAATGCTATTTAAAAGGTTAAGTATTCAATAAAAATTCATAGTTTGAATGGAAATTGATTAAATAAACAGAAATAAAATTTTATCATCTGTCATTATACTCTTGGCTTTAAACTAATTGATGCCACTGCATATATATATATATATATGTGTGTGTGTGTGTATATATATATATATATATAGGTATGTAAATGGATAAGTGTATATATATATATATATATATATATATATATATATGCGTACACACACATGCTCAAACATGCACACACACACACACATATATGCATATATCTACACACAAACATACCTATATGTATACATATATTTGCGCATATACATACACATATATTTGTATGTTTGTGTATGTATATATGATTATGTGTGTGCAAATATATATGCATGTGTATATATATATATATATATATATACATGACATTTATGCATGTATAAACGTGTGTGTGTGTGTGTGTGTATATATATATATATATATATATATATATATATATATATACATACATACTCAGACCTACTTAAAAACATGCATACATATACATGTTCAGGGCTTCATATATGGATATATAAAAATGTATCTGATGAAATTTTATTTTTAATGTTTTGTATGTTACCTAAATTTTGTATATATTACCTTCAGTTAATGCATGCACGGTGTCTGTCTGTGTACATACACGCATAAAGTTGGCATGTATGCTCTTTTTTGTTAAGGTGTTCTTTCATTCTGAAATGAATTCAAGATAAATTTACTTCTTCTTCTTCTTCGTCTTTCTTTTTTTCACTCTTGCCCCCACCACCATAAAAAAATACAACAAAAAAATCTATAACAGTAACAGTACAGTCAACTAAAATAATAACCAGTTGCAATGAGAGATATCACATGTGTGCATGAGTGCGAATGTGTGTGTGTGTGCGTGTATGTTTCTGTTTGTGTGTGTGTGTGTGTGTGTAAGTGCATGAGTGTAAGCCAGTGTATGTATCTGTTTGCATGTGTAGATATAAATATTGAGAATTGTTAGGTAGATAGAGAGCTATTATGGATAGATAGATGGATAGATAGACAGTCACAGACATATAGACGTACATTGATATTTATGTGTTGGTGGTCAGTCGTTTTGCATTTAACCAAATGTTAAGAAAAACTATAAACAGGAAGGAGTAGGAGTAGGAGTACAAGGAGGAGGAGGAGGAGAAGGAGAAACCCACTGGTCATATGCTATCATCTGAATAAATTTCACATATGTACAAACACCTGTATGTGCACACACACTCATGCATACCACTCATACACACACTCACACATATGTACACACATGCACTTGCAGATTTAGCTAACTATAACCATACATACAGATATAAACACACATAATCAGACACCAACAGACCCTGTTGGTTCTCGTGAGTTGGATTTTTTTTTACCTTTTTTTTTGGTAAATTTTTTTTGTTAATTTTTTTTTCTCCAAATAAGTTGTTTTCAAAAAATTCTTTTTTTTTAAATTTTTTTTTCTTTTGAAAATAGTCCTGCTGAATAACAAGAAGAAAAAAGATATTGGCCACCATTATGGGGAAATATGTAGCAGAGTTATCTAAAAAAAATTTCATATTTCTGAATTCTGCTACTGTATCTCAATCTGTGATTCCATCGGTCATGAAAACAGATGAAGTAATATTTCTAGGATGTTACTGGTTTCTCTCATTTGATCAATTCTTCATTTTCCATATTTCAAACAAATCTTTTGTCTCTCTCGCCAGTTGTTTCCTTTTATTTTTTTTTTTTTTTTTTTACAAAACATTCTCATTCATTTTATTATTTTTTTTCATTGGGGTTTCAATTCCTTCTTTATCTTCAGTTCAACTAAACTCCTGCCCAAAAGAATCTGTTGTTTCTTATTCCATTGACTACAGTCTTTCTCTCAAGTGCTGGTCATTTCAGTATCTGAAGACCATTTATTTCTCATCACTGATGTTCAATGATGCTTTATTCTCTGCTTTATAATCATTGTGAAGAATCCATGATGCATTGGTTTGTTAGTTATTAACCTTTTTTCCCAAGAATGTTAATAAATAGTTAATTTCTAGTATTTATAATTAGAATTTAATTCTTTTTATATTTAGTAACAAAAAAAAAAAAAACAAAAAAAAAAAAATGAGGAAATGAAATTTGCTGTATCCCTTTCATCATTTCAGTTCTTATTCTTCCTGATATTCATATTTGCAGATAGCCTGATATGTCAGTCTGATTCTGTCTTCAATTCTTCTAGTCTGAAAGTTAAATATTTTCAAAAACTAGTCAATGTACTTAGTTATGGTTCTAAAAATGTGACACCGTTTTGATATAATAATGACATAAATCCAAATACTATCCACCATTTCCTGGAGATGGTCGTAGATCTTTCTGAACTTGAAGTTTTCTGATGGTTTTTTTCATTTCGTGGTCCTGAAAAAATATTAAAAAAAAAAAAATTATTATAATATCTCCAATTATTACACCCCATGTTCAGAGATGAAACATTTTAAAAAACATATCTATCTACATTACATTTCAATCAGTTTGATCTCTAATCATTATCAGGTGCCATATTCGTGGATATGTACAGTTTTTACCAAACAACTTTCAAATTAGAAACCTTTATTTCTAAACTAAGTGTAGTAGTAGTAATAGTAGTAGTAGTCATCTATACTCAACCATTTACACATGATGATGCTTGTTAATCTAGTTTGGCTCTCGTCTGGTGCTATGGACATATCTAGTAATGAGACAACTGATGACAATTGGGATTCAAACCTATAAAAATGTAATTTAGATTTAAGTATTTGACTTGTGACTGGGCACTCTGTTGGTTATGAAGACAAACATTCCAGTTGATTCGATCAGGGGAAAATGACTGAGTGCTCCACAGACATGTTTAACCTAAATGTAGATTCAGGGAGATTCAGCATGACCTGCTGAATGTAACAACACACACAGGGAATCGAGTTCATAACCTTAAGATTGTGAACCAAAAACACTAACCATTAAACCTTGCACCTTCCCATTTGATTTCTATCCATGGCACAAAGTGTCAGATTTTGGTGTGGAGCACAATTGATAACACTGATACTAGTTTGTGACTGGTATTTTATTTTATTGATCTTGATAGTGTTTAAACTCATAATATAAAGAACTGTAAATAAATAATGCAAGGTATTTTGTCCAACACTCTAACATCACAAGATAGAAGTTAATGTAGAATGTAAATATTGAAAAAAAATTCATCTCCAAAGATGAAGTTAATAATCTGAAAAATTATAATCTTATTAACAGTTACAACAACTCATTTAAAGATTTAAGTCAAAAATATGCTCAGTATTTATAATATAAACACACAAAGACAATATTAACATGTTCATAAGATTAACAACAATGTAATTTTCCAGACAGAATCTTTTGAAGATTAATTGAATTTAATTTTATTTATTTTTGTAGATTCAAAGATTGCAAAATATAAAGTGATGGTTTTTTTTTTATAATGATGCATTAAATGAAACTTTGATGAATTTATATTTAAACGTTCCAAGAGCTGTAATGAAAAAATGCTTTCCAAAGACAATATTAGCTCTTGTGCCTTTTTGATTAAAATTTGAAAACAAAAATGAACTTGAAAGTGAAGAGCTGAAGAAAATGTTGAGAGAGAGAGAAGCGCACAAAATATAAATATATTTATAATGCAATTTAGTGATGTATAAGTGGAACACATTAAAAAATGTTGATAAACTTTGTAATTATATTTTCTTTTCAATGAACCAACTAGAATAAACAAAAAGGCCTCTATGCAGTCAATCAATCTGTTAGAAATAGCAGCCAAATCTTTCTCAAAGCACATAGTAACATCTTAAATAAAATAGGATAAACTGGACAATGTACATCAATGTAGATGTACAAAGGACCAATCCATTCAGATGGCATTTGGTGTCACTGTTAGAAACAAAAATACTGTAAAAACAACAAATGAGTTAAATGAATTATCATGTGTGCATGGTGAACAGCAAGAACCAGATCAGTTGAATATATATTCATTCTTAATATTCTCTGGCAGATTCAAACACAGATATGCTAATAACCTATTCTGATTCTCACTGTTCACCATGAACAAGATAATTTATTGTTGATATCAGCAAGCATCAGCAAATAATTGTTTTGCTGAATTTATAAACAAAAGCCAAAGATCCTTGTTAGATTCGTTAGCGTGGGGTAGTTTGAGATGATGAGACACAACAAGGCCAAGACACTAATTGTCTCAAAGTCTTCTCATCCTAATGAATTGAGTATATTACAAACACATTCATCTGAAGGAGAAGGTGTTCTCCAATGAAGTGCAACAATGATTAGCTTAGTCATGTTTAAATCTGCCAGAGTATATTATGAATGAATGAGTTGTTGGTTTGCAATACAGAGTTTAATTCTGTCTATGAGAAAAAAATAATTGTTGATTTGTGCCCTAACTAGGAAATTTTTATGCCATCCACTTAATACCACCTTAACACATAAGTAATGTCTTGTATTAATCAAAAGCTTTATCAAATTCAAATGGCATGAAAATTGTGTGAATGTTTCTGTTAAAATAAATAAGAGTATCTCTTATGCTATTTTTATAAGTAATAATAATGATAATGAAATTATTCTGTATAGTGCTAAGGTGCACTACAACTCATCAAAGTACAGTACATGGAATTATGTATAAAAGTGAACAGTGTATGAGTCATGAGAAACGTGTGCGCATGCATATGGAGGTGGGGATATCAGGTGTAGTGTTGGTGAATTTCAGGAAGCATGGAGGTTTTAAAGGATGCAATGTCTCGATGAAACGAATTTAGATCACAAAAGTATTTTGTAAGAACTATTTTAGTTAGAATCGTTAATAGTTTAAAGATTTATTTACCGACTGAATGCATCAAGTAACAAAATTACAGCAAATATTTTAAAACAGATGCAGCTTAAGTCTTTATAGCAATCGTAGTGAAAATGGTTGCTCAGTTGTTAAGTTATTTCTATTGATTATATTCTGGATTTGTCTGGTAATTTTAAATATTAAAATTTGCTATTTTGAAGTGTGTTACTAAATCAATTGATAATATAATAATTAATGTAATATCTCCTAATATAATGAGCGTAGTGTTTTTATATATTTGTGTGTATGTGTGTGTATATATATATACATATATATATATATATATATATATATATATA